>NC_017844.1:5198901-5470266 GCF_000002495.2 Pyricularia oryzae 70-15 | reverse complement strand
TCGGACGCCAGCCGCTCCAGCAGCCGAAGTTCGAAAAACGGAGCCCGCCTGGGATAAGTCGCCCCCAGGCCGCCAAGGCCGCGCATAGACCGCCGGCGATCCGCATCTCTGCCGCCGCCGTTCACGGGTTCCCCGTTGAAGAGGAATATAACCAACGATCCGACCTGATGATCCTGCCTGCCGAACTGACAGTGGGGGGCCAAAACCTCCCAACCTATGCCCTCACCGATTGCGGTGCGGAAGGAAAATGCTTCCTCGACCAAGGATGGGCCGAAGAACGCCAACTACAAATGTATCCGCTGCGAAACCCATTCGACATCGAAGTATTCGACGGAAGGACCGCCGAAAGTGGGAAGTGCACCCATTATGTCCGAGGACAATTGAGAATCAAGGACCACATCCAGAAAAACGCGCTGTTCTTCGTCACACAGCTAGCCCACTACCCCATTGTGCTAGGAATGCCTTGGCTAAAGCAGCACGATCCAACGATTGGATTCGCGTCACACGTTATTACGTTTGACAGCGATTATTGCCGCCGACACTGCAATATGCCCGACAAACCGGAGAAGGTTAAAGCTTTACACGCCGTACCAAAAAAAAGCCGCCCCCAGTACCAGGCTGACCGACCGCCGTCCCTCCGCGAAATGGATATCGCCCCTATCTCCCTGCAAGCCGCGAGCATGTACGCCCGCCGCCGATCCTGCCGACTGTACGCCGTAACCTTGAAACAGATTGATGAGGTCCTAGCCGCCGACCCCCAAAATAGGAACGGGCCGACCCTGCCCGAAACAATCCGGGAATTCGCGGACGTATTTTCCCCGCAAGAAGCCGAGAAGCTGCCCCCACACCGACCGTCCGACCACCATATCCCGCTTATAGAAGGAAAAACGCCGCCGTTCGGCCCCCTGTACGCCATGTCCCGCGAAGAGCTGATAGCCCTTAAGGAATGGCTGACCGCAGAGTTGAAAAAAGGGTTTATCAGACCCAGTTCGTCATCCGTCGCCTCGCCCGTTTTGTTCGTGAAGAAGCAGGGAGGAGGGTTGAGGTTTTGCGTGGATTACCGCGCGCTGAATAACATTACCGTAAAAGACCGTTACCCGCTGCCGCTAGTCCGAGAGACCCTGAACAACCTGGCCGGCATGAAATTCTTCTCGAAAATCGATATCGTTTCCGCTTTTAACAATATTCGGATTAAAAAGGGGGAAGAATACCTGACGGCATTCCGCACGAGATTCGGCTTATACGAGAGCCTAGTCATGCCTTTCGGGCTAACGGGAGCCCCCGCGACGTTCCAGAGATATATAAACGACTCCCTGCGCGAATACTTAGACGTATTTTGTACAGCCTACCTGGACGACATTTTGATTTATAGCCGCACCCGAACAGAACACGAAGAACATTTGAAACTCGTACTGGAAGCCCTGAGGAAAGCCGGGCTATACGCCAACGCCGCGAAGTGCGAATTCTTCGTGACGGAAACCAAGTTCCTGGGCCTGCTGGTCGGCGTCGAAGGCGTAAAAATGGACCCTGAAAAAATCACCGCTGTCCTGGACTGGCAAACACCCAAAAAGCTTACTGACGTACAAGCATTTTTGGGGTTTGGCAACTTTTACCGGCGCTTTATCCGAGATTTCTCAAAGATCGTAGCCCCTTTGACGAGATTGACCAAGAAAGACGTCGCATTCGAATGGAATAGCGCCTGCGAAACCGCCTTCCGACTGCTGAAGAGAAAGTTTACCGAAGCCCCCGTACTGGCGCACTTCGATTGGGAAAAGGATGTGATCCTGGAGACCGACGCTTCCGATTATGTTTCTGCGGGAATATTGTCACAATACGGCGACGACGGAATACTCCGCCCCGTCGCGTTCTTTTCGAAAAAACACACAGCTACCGAATGCAATTACGAGATTTACGACAAAGAATTGCTAGCCATTATCCGCTGTTTTGAAGAATGGCGCCCGGAACTCGAAGGGACGTCGTCCCCGGTCCAAGTAATTACGGACCACCGCAACCTGGAATATTTCACGACGACGAAAATGCTCAACCGCCGACAAGCCCGATGGGCCGAATTCCTGTCAAGATTTAATTTCCGTATCACCTACCGACCCGGGAAACAAGGAGCGAAGCCCGACGCACTAACCAGGAGGTCAGAGGATATGCCTGAGGAGGGGGATGAACGACTTAAGCACCAAACACAAGTCGTACTGAAAGAACACAATTTACCTGCCCGCCCCACCCGGTTACAACCCATAATCCGCCAAAACAAACCCCTATTGCCAAGACACCTGATAGAGCTACTAGACGCCGGATACGAATCCGACCCGATAACGCAATCTGCCCTAGAAGCGTTGAGGACAGGCGCCGACCGCCACCCCAAGCTGCAATTGGCCGAATGCGAAGAACGATCCGGCTATTTGTATTACCGCAATAGACTGTACGTACCCGATTCGAATAATCTGAAAGCCGAGATCCTGCGCCGCTGCCACGACTCCCCCGTCGCCGGTCACCCCGGCAAAGCAAAAACCTACGACCTGCTGTCCCGAGAATATTACTGGCCCGGAATGCTACATTACGTATCATTATGGGTAAAGAAATGCCAGACCTGCCGCCGAATCAACCCGTCCCGCGAAGGCCACCAGGGCCTCCTGCGACCCCTGCCCACTCCTGAACGCTCATGGCAACACCTGTCGATGGATTTTATCACACATTTGCCGCAAAGCAACGGCCACGACGCCATCCTAGTGGTCGTAGACCGCCTGACTAAGATGAGACACTTCGTCCCTTGTAAAGGGACCTGCAATGCCGAGGACACCGCCAACCTGTACCTACACCACGTATGGAAACTACACGGGTTGCCCCTGACGATAGTTTCGGA
Organism: Pyricularia oryzae 70-15; assembly: GCF_000002495.2. Taxonomy (NCBI): domain Eukaryota; kingdom Fungi; phylum Ascomycota; class Sordariomycetes; order Magnaporthales; family Pyriculariaceae; genus Pyricularia; species Pyricularia oryzae. Next base: position 5,467,391 of record NC_017844.1, on the reverse strand, counting down.
TAGAGGCACCCAATTCGTGTCGAAGTTTTGGAAACACCTGACAACCCGTTTGAAAATCGACAGCCTGCTATCCACTGCTCACCACCCCGAGACTGACGGACAGACCGAGCGTTTTAACGCGTCCCTGGAACAATATTTGAGAGCTTATGTGGCCTACCTGCAAGATGATTGGGAAAGTTGGCTTCCCCTCGCCGAATTCACAGCCAACTCCCACAAGTCCGAGACCACCGGAACCTCCCCGTTTTACGCGACTTACGGATTCCATCCCCGCATGGGATTCGAGCCGGTACCCCTGAACCAGCCTTTGCCCGCCCAGCGGGATGCCGAAAAGCTAGCCGCCCGAATGGAAGCCATTCTGGAACAAGCCCGCGCCGAAATGACCGCCGCCCAAGCCCGTTACGAAGAACAGGCGAACCGACACCGTACCCCGGCCCGCCGGCTTACCGTCGGCCAATATGTATGGTTAGACGCACGGAACATCCAGACCGCCCGCCCGCAGAAGAAACTGGATTGGAAGAACTTGGGACCCTTCCGAATTTCTGAAGTGATTAGCCCGTACGCCTACCGTTTGGACCTGCCGTCGTCTATGAGAGTACACCCTGTTTTCAATATAAACCGACTAAAACCTGCTGACGTTGAGCCCCTGCCGGGCCAACAACCTGCACCGCCACCCCATTTGGAAGTGGAAGGTGAGAGAGAATACGAAGTCGAAGAGATCCTCGACTCCTTTTGGGAAACCCGCGGCCGAGGAGGCCGCCGGCTGAAATATATCGTCCGTTGGGCTGGATATAGCGAACCCACGACTGAACCTGCCGATTACCTGGAAAACGCTGCTCAATTGGTAAAGAATTTCCACCGTCGATACCCCCATAAGCCCGGGCCCCGGCCGTGACGGAGCTCGGCCTGGAAGGGGGGAATACTGTCACAGACCTGAAGGACAGCCACTGGGCTGTCGCTTAGTCATGACCCCTGTCACGTGAAGGCGCGAGGGCCGAGCGCCTCGCGCGCGTATATCTACGCGAAATCTCTGCAGTCTCCGATATGTAGCTCCTCGAGCTACGTCTTCGTCAACAACCACCTGCTACCCTGTACCTGGAAGACTAGATAGCCAATATACTCTGTCCTGTTACCTGATCGCCCGCACCTACCTGTCCGCCCTGCCTGCCCGTGACAGCGGAACGTTTATTTGTGGAATTCCTGGTTGGTCCTAATTGTGAGGATCAGGCCCCTAGACCTACCCTCAGAATCACGACTCGGCTCCACACCGAGCCAGGGATCGGACAAGGATCCACTACCTCCGGATTTAAGCGCGTCTCTTGAGCGCGTCGACGATTGTAATTTCTCTCTTCTCTTCAGTTTAGAATTTTCGTCGATAGCGCCTAATACACTGAGGTTCTCCAATGTATGCCTGGCCGTGACATAATTCTAAACTCACTATGATTTGCTGGTGAAGCAATTAAAATATATCGTTCAATCCCTTCATTCAATCATTCACTACGTCGGCTGTGCACGACGGTAAACTAGGCCACAGAAGACACCATTCGCGAAATCAATGTCGCCGCGTAAGAATTACGGCCCACCGATTCGCCAATCCCAACGCGTGACAAACGCAAACTCAGCAAAGCCAGATAATTTGGCTTCAGGCACTGCTACTCCCAACACCGAAGGTTCGGATCAAAACGGAGAGATTACAGTTGCCCCAGTGAGCCCAGAGCCAGTAGAGCCCGCTCCTACCAGCGCCAACACAGAGCCTGAAGAGCCCGTTGAGCCCCAATACGACACAGAGCAAGATCAGCCAGTCGACAGCATCGAAGTTGACGGATCGTACGAGTACGAGTCAGTTTCCGAACACTCAGGAGAGGCGCGAAGCCCTCCCCACCAACCTTCTGCCAAGACGTCAGACGGCAGGAACGAAATTCCGAAATTTCCAAGCAGAGCGCCCTCGCCTGCCGCCCAAATGAGAAGCGAAATGGCAAACGAAAGCGAAAACACAACCGGCCAGGCCACCATCACTCAATCGCATTTGCAAGACCTCTTGGCTACTATTGCCCAACTGAAGGACCAGTTGGCCACCCAAAACAACTCCACCAGTAATGGAGCCCGTGGGGTTACACCCTTTAACAGCGCCTTCGGTGGGACCTCCGGTAAATTTGCAACAGTGGATCAGGAGCGCAGCAGAGGATGTTTTTGCGGAGGACGGACCCGAGGACAATGTTGCCGAGCACGATGCGAAAAAGACACGAGAGCGGAGGAAGGCCCCGAGGAGACACACGTGACAAACTCAAGACTCTGACCGCCTACGTCGATCAGGCCTTAGAGGGGGGTAATGTGAGGATCAGGCCCCTAGACCTACCCTCAGAATCACGACTCGGCTCCACACCGAGCCAGGGATCGGACAAGGATCCACTACCTCCGGATTTAAGCGCGTCTCTTGAGCGCGTCGACGATTGTAATTTCTCTCTTCTCTTCAGTTTAGAATTTTCGTCGATAGCGCCTAATACACTGAGGTTCTCCAATGTATGCCTGGCCGTGACACTAATAACCTATTTGCGGAATTGGTTTTTTTCGTTTTCGTTATTGTTATCGTTTTTGGGCCGAATAGGGGCTTTTTGGGCCGCTTTGCTGCTTATGGCCGGAATGTTGGGGGTATTATTTTTGGACGTCTGAAAAAATATATTATCGAATATTATTCGATATATTTTAAAACAAAATATTAAATAGGAATAATTAAAATATTACGATTAAAATATCGGGGTAATTTATTTTTGGGGTAAAATATAATAAATTAAAACAATTAAACGTTTAATTGGGTAATTGGGGTTTTTAATAATTGGGGATAAAATTATAATTGTTTTCAAATAAATATTAAGGTTAATTAAAATTTAATTGCTGCTAAACAATCCTAAAATCGAATTTATTTATATAATAATAAACGTACCTTATATAAATTATATTCCGAATGTAATTTTTCCTAATTTGTTACAAATCGCAAAAATCATTTCCTTTAATTTGTTATAATCCTTTAATAATTATTGAAATTACTTTTTTGGCAATTACGTGAAATTACGTAATTTTTTTTTATGTAATCCTTTTTTTGCCGGTCGGTGATTTCTCTGGGCGGGTGTCGTTAGGAGGGGTGTGACCCCACCTGGCCTCCCTGGTACCGGCCCAACTGTCTGGTCGTAACACCTTACACTTACAAAATCGATATTCAACTTTAACCCCATTTTCCTCCTACACCCCTTGAGTCTTGATGACCATTCCACCTGTTTAAATCAGCCTGTTTTCAACTTTAATTCCACGACCTTGCTCTTATTCCAACAACCTATTATTCTCAAAATGCAGTTTTCCCTCGCCCTTTACATTATCCTGCCCACTCTAGTAGCTGCAGTTGACCCACCTGCAACTGCAGGTGGTTCACTCCAGATCCTCCCAACCTCCAATGTCCTATGCCCAATTGGCATTAAATGTGCAGCGAGTAGCGACGGAACACACCGCTGTCTCGGCTTGTACGTCCCCGCGCCCCTAACCGTACAAGACTAGAGTGATCTTTTTATGATTCACATGCTAATGTGCTGGAGTTTTCTATTTTCCACACAGAAATGGTCGAGCAATCTGCGCCACAACATGCCCGACCACCTCGGACTGCCCAGCCCGCTGCAAAAAACAGACATTGGTCAACGGCTTTTGCACTAACGGGCAAGTTTTTATCTCTTCGCGCAATCAATCTTCTTGCCTTTGGAAGCAACATGCTTTCGAAAACAAGGTGCCGATTTCTAATCATTTTATCGCTTTGCAGAGCTAACCCTTGCATTTGCACCAACACCGACGCGATTATTCGCCAGCCTTAGAAGAGTGCGGGCAATTTTGATATAAAATGGGAATTGAGGGATATAAGAAGGCTACTAAAAAGTTGCAGCCGGTCTGGGCTTGTCAGGGCGTTCGTAATATGGTATCGATTCAATGGCCAACCCTCAAAATTCTCGTTCAGTCCGCTCAGAAATGTATGGGCGTCCTTGCCAAGCAGCCATTTCTGGTAGTCAGTAGTATTTGGGGGGGCTACCCAGTGGTAGTACAGACGGGGACGTTGAAATACCTGAACATTTACGCAAACTGGTGCTGCCCTGTGCTCGTAAGGCCGACCCAAAGCCTCAAAGGAAACTGATCCCACCACATCTACCGGCTATTTACCCATTTGTATACCGTTTGTCCAAATTTACCTTTTCACGCCCAAACGTACTCGTTACAGACGCGGACCGTATATGGTAAAGGTGACTGGCGACTATTCAAGTGGCTGGTTAATATGAACGCAAAATGTATCAAGCCAAACAGCTCGACATTGAAGCACCCGATCACATCGGCAAGTTGGCAACAATTCCCTCCGCGCTGCAGGACCAAGTCAAACAGCGTCTAGCACCAAGCGTATTGGAGTGACGCTAGGTCGTCATGAGCTGTATTTGGAAAGCTGTCTTGCTGAAATCTCATTGCGTTCATTGTTGCAAATTCGTGGCACTGGCAGACATTGATGGTATCATAGCCTACCACGGTCTTGTCATGATGGCCAACAATCACCACTTGAAACACGTCGTCTTGCAGCAGAGTTCATCTCAAATTCTCAATTACTTGTATTGTAACAGTTTTCCGTCGTATTATGATACAATCTTAAGGAAATCGCTGACAAATAGCCGAAAAATACCGCTCCAAGTTTGCACAAAGGAAACAAATGAAAAAACGGATCATAACATCATATCTCTTCAGCCCAGGCGGTATGAGACGTCGGAGCGAAAGTAGCGGCTAATGTCGTTGTCGGTGCCGCAGTTGTTGCAGGTGTGCATGACCCTGGGCACAAAGTGCGACGAGCTGGAGTCGCCGTGCTGCTGCTGCTGGGGCCCGCCGACGCCGTGGCCGCGCTGGGGCGAGCCGCGCGTGCTGGCGCTCCTGCCGTACACGACGTTGCCGTTGCTGTCGGTCGTGTTGTTGCCGCCGCCGTTGCGGCTGTAGCCCTCACGGCTGCCGTAGCTGTCGCGGCCGCTGCTGTAGAGGCCCGCGTCGCGCAGGTCCTCCTCGTGGTGGCGGTCGGCCAGCGAGGCGTGGTGCGGCTTGCTGCCGCCCAGGCCGCCGTTGACGGGGCTGTAGCCGTTGTCGCGGGCGCGCAGGCGGTCGTCGTGGTGCTCGCCCAGCACGGGCTCGTTGGGGTGCGCCAGGCCGACGTTGTGCAGGTCGGAGCGGCGGCCGCTGGCGCCCGTCATGTCGTTGCTGCCGCCGTGGGTGGTGAGGTTGGTGCCGTGCACGTCGCGGCCGGTTCCGTTGCCGCTCATGTTGGAGGAGCCGTAGCCGGTGGTGTTGGAACCGTAGCCCGTGTTGTTTGAGCTGTAGCCCGTGGTGTTTGAGCCGTAGTTGTTGGTTGCGCGGTGGTCGACGTCCGAGTCCACGCGGGGGTCGGCCTTGTTGAGCATGTTGGAGTTGTGGGGGCCCTGGTTGGTGGAGCCCAGACCCTGAGTGCCCGTGGTGCCGTCGAGCATTCCGCCGCGAGAGTTGTAGTTGCTGCCGGAGGTGACGTCGAGCATTCCGCCGCGAGAGTTGTAGTTGTTGCCGGTGGTGCCGTTGTATGCTCCTCCGTTGACACCGTTGACACCGTTGGCGCCACGGTTGTCGAGGTCAGAGTCGACGCGCGGGTCGGCCTTGTTCATCATGTTGCTCGAGTGAGGGCCTGCATTGCTCGAGCGGACATTGTCGTGGACCATGCCGTCGCGAGTGTTGTTCAGGCCGGAGCCGTAAGCGCCACTGTCGGTGCCGTTGAGATCACGGTCGACCTGGCTCACGGGGCGGTGCGGCAGATCACGCTCGTAGCCGCTCTGCTTGATGTTGCCCCAGTAGGGGTCGTTCTTCTTGGACGAGGTGTGGTCGTCGATGCCGCCGATGCCACCCTCGCGGCTGACGGGGCGCTGGTAGTCACCACCGGTCAAGTTGCTGCTGTGGACATCCTTGCTGTGGCCCGGGCCGTCTGCAAAGTCGACTCCCGAGTCTGTCTTGGTGTGGCGTCCACCCTTCTTGAGGGTAGAGTTGTGGGTGTTGACATCGCCGGTCTTGGTTGTTGAGCTCAAGCCGTTGGTTGTGCTTGGCTTGGTGTTGTTGGTGGTGGTGTTGGTGGTGTTGTTGGTGGCGGTGCCATCCGAGGGGAATGAGCCGGGGAGACGACCATCTTCATAGGAAGAAGCCGAGCCGCTGCGGGAGTGGCTGTCGCCGTGCAGAGCAGTCTTGATCTTGGTTCCGAGACCCATTTTGATGATGTTTTTGGTTGTTGCTAAGGTAGAGTTGGGGGTATGAGCAAAGACAAGCTGAAGCAAGTAATGTCGCTAAACAAATTGGTATCTTGTTGTTATTAGGTTTGGTTGTGCATGTCGAGAATGCAATATCGGAACCTGTCGAGCAACAACTGCTGCCACTTATATGTTCGGTCGTGATCGTATCGAGCCTGTAAAACCAGGAACCGGTGACATCACATCAGCCAGCCAGACCCTGGTCCAGAAATAGGTGCTGCTCCAGCGTGGGCCAGCAAGCTCGACATTGTGCACATCGACACAAAACAGCCTTCCTTCCGAGTTCCGATCGACATCTCACCTCGCAATTCAAAATTCAGAGGATCGCCACCGAGATTGCCGCCGCATTCCATGTTTTCCGTCCGGTCGAGGTCAAGACAGTGGCCTTATGGCAATCTGTTGCGTCACCAAGTGACGTTAAATGTGGGCCGAACTGGATCCTCAAGTTGCTTCAAAACTGGGGTTTTTTGGGGTCGAGAATCTTGGACACGCCTTGGCTGACTTGTCGGTACTCCACTTTCCCGTCATCATCACCAGTAGAAGGGCGCATCTTGGGAAGCGTCACGGCCAAACTACACGAATTGGATATGATGATGCCTTCGAGTTCTTCACAATTCTCACCCCACAGCGGAACCGGCAGTAACATGCAGGGTCTTTTTCTCAGGGTCCTACAGCAGTAGGTTTGTGTCATAAATTTACGATGGGTCACAACTAATAGCCGTCCTTCCGGCTCACTCGGTTCATCAGTGGCTTGCCCTGGCTCAATTTTTCCAAATTTCCCTCCAAAATACCCATGATCCTTTTGCCGTACGAGTTGGAGGCCGAGCTCAGGTGGGGTGTTATCGTCACATTCTTGGCCTTCCACAGAGCGTGATCCTTGGGCAGTGGTTCAGGGTCGGTCACGTCCAGCGCCGCGCCACGAATCTTCCCCGTGTTCAGCGCGTCTATGAGTGCATCCGTGTCAATAATCGGACCGCGAGCAATGTTGGAGACAAAGGTTCCACGCTGGCTCAAGATTTCAAACTCCTCCGGCCCAAGCAGGTGAGTCGTCTTGTCGGTCAATGGTGTCGAGATGACGAGCACATCGAGCCCAGACGAGAGGAACCGGTGCAGGTCTTGCTTGCTCCCTCCAGAGAACCACTTGGAAGGGAACAAGCCTTCGGGGTCTCCGGTTCCTGGAGGCGCGTACGAAGTATCGCGACGCGACTCGGCAGTGTGTCGCGGATGGAGGGTGTACGCGTGCACATCCATTCCCAGTGCCTTGCAGAGGCGTGCGGTCTGCCTTCCAATGCTTCCATAGCCGAGGACTCCTCTGAGGGGCATCATGTTAGATGAAATGTTCATTTGGGCCTGGGACAAGGAATCAACGACTTACAATCTGCGTCCGACAGAATCGGTAACCTGTTGGTAGGCATCTTTTTTCTCCCAGCGGGACTCCTTTTGCTGATCCCACAAAGGAGGCACTGTTACCAGAGACGTGACATAAGATGGCGTTTGTGTTAGTGCGCAAACTTTGCTTTCCAACAAACAAGGATAACCTGAGCACGCGCGGGAAAGAACTGACAATGATGCTCAAAGGACAGCAGCGTGCCGACGACCCACTCGCTGATCTGCGGGCCGTGAACCCCGTTGGCGGTGCAAAATGTTATGTCAGTCTCTGCGAAGAGGGGATGCTGGAGGATGTGGTTGGCGCCGGCACTGAGCAGCTGCACGTATTGGAGCTTGACTGCCTCTTCCTTGCTCGGCAGGGCGCTGCCGGTGATGAGAATGGTTATGTCCTCCCACCTCCAGCCTCCGTCGGCCGATGCAGCCGGAGCGTTCCTGTCAGCCCACTCCCGGGCGTGGGCAAAGATCTCCAGCCCGGGAAACCTTCTTCGCAGGTAGTCCAGATGCTCCGGGGGCGGCATGTAGGGCGCAGGCACTAGCATGAGCAGCTTGTGGCCTTTGAGGCCTTGGCCAACAGCGGCGGCCGGCTCCTCGTCGCGAGCTAGGCGGATAGTCATTTTCCTGGCTAATTTTTTTTCTTTTCTTGGAAGCTTGCTAGCGAATAAGTTTTGGTGTTCAAGTGGTAATTGTTCTGCAGCAATTAGCAATCTACGGCAGGCGACGCCGCTAATAATTAGCTAGACGATCGCTGGGCAAAGTTTGGCGCAGTGAGCAAAAAACTTGGGGTGCGGGGTTTCACGTCTGAACTGGGCGATTGTTTCATGCGGGGTCCCTGTATTGCGTGCTATCCCTGGTCATCTCCTCATCCTTGTGAGGGGAAGCTTGTCCGATAGCGTGCATTACCTTGCTGTGCGTGCACAATAAGGTTACTTTCAAGGTTGTCCACCCAATGTCGCAAAGGATAGAGTCAGTCAGTCACGATAAGAAAAAGTCTGGAAGCGAAAAGTCTAGACTCAAGTCGGAATGTTTAAAACGAGACATGTTTCTCTCGGTCGAATTAAGGTTTATCCACAACGCCACGAGGAACTGAACTGAACCATCAGCCCGCCAAAGCGAATGCGAACGTCGCTGTGATCGGCAGTTGCTCCAGGCTTTGCAGGTACCGTACCAGGAATATTTTGTCTCTATTCCTGCCATTTGCCTGACTTATGCAGGACCGTCGCCTCGTCAACACTTTGATTGCCCGACAGCATTTGTCCCAACTGGGTGCTCTACGGCTGTTGATGCTTTTTCCGAATCCTGCATCTCGGCGGTGGAAACACCAGCGGGCGTCATTGGCGTCGTAGTGCCCGGTGAGCTCTCTTCCAGGTTATGTTTGGCGGCTGCCCTCTGCTCTTCGGAGTACATTTCTTCTGCTTCCCGTGCCAAGTCTGTTCCAAGAAGTCAGTAACGCAAACTGGTCAAGCTGATTTTCTAAATCAGGAATGAAAACTCACATGCAGCACTGTCAATCTTTGCCTGGTCCGTGTCCACAAAGTACAGCGTCAGTAGGCCCAACAGCCCGGTGCCGAGCAGGAACCAGTATGCGCCATTGTTCTTTCCGCCGTCGGCCTGGATGATGGCCGCCGTGATGAAGGGTCCGACAAAGCCCGAAGTCTTGCCGACGCAGTTGAACAGGGCAAAGAACATGTATGACTTTGGGCCCGGCACCACCTCGGAGATCATGGTCACGTTGTACCCACCCCAGGCCGCCGTGGTGATGTTCCAGGCCTGAACCAGCCAAAACTCCCATTCGTTGTGGAAGCCGACCTTGGTCGTGAAGCGCCCAATGCCTCCCCACAGCTGCGGAATCAGGGTCATGACGGCGCCGAACATGACGCCCTGCTTGACGCTGAACCGGAAGCGCTTTTGCAAGATCAACAGCAGAAGATGGCCCGTTCCGCCGCACAAATCGGCCGTCAGGCTGAATGCGTTGAGCATCAAGGGGCTGTAGTGGATGACGTCGTTTTGGATGATGCCCGTCACCGCCCAGTACGTCCCCCACGTCTCGTTGAGCAGGAAGTAGGCGAGCAGGTACAGCATCACCTGCTTGAGTTTCTTTGCGCTCTTGGCCGCGCTCCATACCTGCTTGGGCCCGGCGGTGAGCCAGCCCGTGCCTGACGGTAGCTGCTGTCCCGGTCTATGCTTGTGGAGGATGAAGAACGGGACAGTGAATGCGACTGTCATGAACCCAAAGTATCCCAGGGCGGCACGGAAAGAGGTGATTTTTTGCTCGTTTGTCGTGTAGCCGATGCCGGCAATCTGTCGTGCAAAAGTTCGCATTAGAAAAAGTCATCTGCCACGGTCAACGGCTCAACGCCAGGTCGGCCCGCCTGCCACAACCCAACCTACCATTCCAACAGCGATGGCATACACCACCGCCACCACATACGAGCCCGTCATGTTGTTGAGGTTGTACAGCTTGGCCCTCTCATACTCGTCCAACTTGCTGTGGTTCTCGGGCGACTCGGTCCCCGCCTTGACGCGCTCCTCGCTCTCAATCAGCTTGGGCAGATCGCGGACGATGGACGGGAAGGTGGCGGCATAGAAGCTGTTGACCACGTTGGCGGCGAGCGACCCGACGACGAACAGCGCCTGCGCCGCCTCCCATTGATCCGGCTGGCTGATGCCGCACAGCGAGAACTGGCAAATGTAGAGCAGAACCTGGCCGACAATCATGATCCAAGGCCGCCAGTTGCCGTAGTCGGCATAGGGCCCCAGGATCATCAGCGTCACCAGCTGCGCCGCGAACATGACTCCCTGCACCCTCAGCAGCATGGCGTTGATGGGGATGTATTCGCCACCCCAGGTCAGGTAGCCGTCCGGGTACTTCATGTTGACCAACGCCTGGCGGAGACCGCCGCCGTTGTTGCCGATGGGGGCGCCATTTAGCGAGAAGTCTGCGTGAGTGTCAGCAGAGGCGGTCGCGACAAGGCAGCAAGGAATCACGGCATCTCTCACAAAACAGGCAAAAGGTGATGTATTCCCACTTGGTCGTGTGGCGTCTTTTTCCTGTCGTCGGGATGGTCTGGCGCTGATCAATCACTGCATGCCCGGCCTTGCCCTTGACGTTCAAGTTGGCCGCCAGCTTCTCACTGTGTACAGGCGACGCAGCGCGGGGGCTCTCTGCAATGATTTCGGGAGCTGAGTCGGCACTGGGTGCTGCAGTAGCTGCAACTGAGCGAGTCGGAGCTGCGCCAGAGCTACCATCTGTTGCCTGGGCATTGGTATCATTGACTGTTGGCGACACAAAGCCCTTTGACTCTGGGGCGTTGTTACTGCTGACCATGATGATTGACTGCCGTGCCCAGTTAAAGTGGTTGCACTAGCTTCCCATACCTGAACAAAAGTTCATCGACGGTACACGCACGAGTAGGAACAATGTTCATTTTATAGACGGACACGTTACATGAGAGACATGTTCATTTTCGAGAGGGTGTCATGTTACCAACTACTCGTGGCTGCATTGGTCTGGCCCTTGGTTTGTGTGTCTTACCCCGCAGGCTTGAACCAAAGACAATTAAGATCGCCGCTAGCTTCCCGCCCACGTTGTTGGTTTAGCAGCGAAACCTAAAATCCCTTTGTCTTTGCCCGACAATCGTTACTCTCTTTTGCTGTCTTGCTTGCACCTTGCTGCCATCCCCGCACTCGGAGCTCTCCGCATGCCTGTCCGACCCTCCGCTCTGGACATTTGGTGCTACGTAGCATTTGATGGAGGGAACCTGCCGAGTGGGAATCAATTCTGCTGGGCAATCATTTGCAGCCATATATCAAGGTATGTGGTTGCAACTGGGAGGTATGTATTTGTCCAAGTACACCCTGGTACACGTTGGTGCAGATTGATTGGTAACCGCATAATATGACACATGCGTATTTAACTCTATTCTTAGCTGCGGACTCTAAGCAAGCTCCTCGCAAAAGGCTATCTTTGCAATGGGTCCGTTGATGTTGGGCGGAGTAAATGTCGAACAGAAGCCAAGGCTGTCGCAGAAGCCCTTTTCCTTGCCCACGGTGCAGGCCTTGCCGGTGTTCTTCTTCCTGGGTCGCTTGGCCTGCCTCCTGGTCACTCTGCTCTGCATCTCGCTGCTTGCCTCCTGCCGGGCGACGAGACCACCGGCGCTTGCTCCCTCGTCGAGAGAAACTAAAGATGAGGAAAAAGGGGAAAGTCAGCTCAGAGCCTCAATTCAGCGCTATTGAAGTCGCTCCAAGTCGTTTCGTTGCCAACACGTACGCGAAGCTGCCTGGGTGACAGACACAATGGTGGCCAGGGCCAGAAAGACGGATGAGAGCTGCATGTTGGCGAATTGGAATGCCTTGTTGGGATGAAGGAAGCGAATCAAGTACGACTCAATTAAACAGCGGGTAGAATCGAAATTGCACCAGGCAATCAAGGTAAGCAGAAAATATGAGTACAAACTGAAGTGAAGCTGTTTGAATATCGTATAGATTAGAGCCTGTGAGAAAATAGGCGAAGCTGTCATGTCCTTATATCCTTGGGACGTGGAGTCCATGCATGAAATAATGATATAATTATGGATGGTGAAAGGGGCTACGGTTAAAGTCCCGCCTGGAATATTGACAAGTTTCGAAAAAGCTCTTGTCAACAGTTGTTTCCCTCGCCTCCAGGGTTCGGCATGGGGAGCCGCCCTAAAACAGAAGCATAACGGCGGTATCTGAAACGCAACCCACCAGAGTCGCACGACCAAGACTTTCAGCGCAGCAGTTTTGGAATAAGAATAAACATGCCAAGAGAAAGCGGAGAAATCAGAAGTGAAACAAAACATTGCCAAGCAGAGCTTCAAGACTTTGACAACAATCGCTCAAGATAAAAATGCTTTGCTCTGGGAGATTATGCAGTTTATCAAGTTGGCCTGGCTTACAAGATTGCAGCAGACTACCGTCTCTAGTCATCTACAGCCCACTAGTCTTGATCATACGCTTTCATTCTGCTCCGAGCGGACAGGACTTGCATAACCTTCCTCGCCACCGTTCGCCACAAGCGGTGGCTCCATCCGCCTCTCCATTCGTCTCCGCCATGGCCTGTACACGACGACCGAGCCGATTCCGATGACGAGGAAGAGCCCGCATATGCTCGCTCCAATGATGTCAAAGTTGTCGCTGATGGCTCCCACGCCGTCCCAGAAGCCGCCCTGGGGATCGGCCACGTTCTGGATGAGAGAAAAGAGCTGAATCATGCCGATGAAGGCGGATATAAAGACGGTGATGCCCGTCAGCACGATCGAGTAGTACAGGATCGCGACCTGATCCCGGGAAAACGCTTTGGAGGAGTAGAGGCCCATCATCAGGGCGCCGTCCGAGGTGTCGACCAGACACATGCCAGCTGGTAATTGTTAGAAGGCTGAATCAAAACCCACTTGCATGGGACTTGAAGAGACGACTTGCCTGTAAAGAGCACGGGAAAAATAAGAATCAGCCACAGACTGGTGCCAGCAGCACCCTGCAAGCTCGTGATGCCGAGAATGGCAATTTCAGAGCTCGTGTCGAAGCCAAGGCCAAACATGACGCCGAGCGGAAACATCTTCCACGGCCGGTCAATCACGTCAAACAGCCTCCGGAAGACCCTCGACAAGAACCCCACCCCATCCAAGCCCAACCCCGCCGCGGCCCCGGCGTCATCCACATCCGCGCCGGCGCCGTCCTCGCGGCCCAGGACGGCGCCCCGCCGGCGCCGCTCGGCCAGGACCTCGCGCAGGCGACAGACGAGGCGGTAGAGCACCCAGCCGTTGCCGGCGCTCAGCAGCAGCAGGAACGCGGCGCTGACGCTGGTGCCGACGATGTTGCCGACGCGCGTGAAGTCGTCGAAGCGGTCGCGCAGCGCGCCGCTGGTGGCGGCCACCACGATGCACGTGACCACGACGATGGTGGAGTGCCCGAGCGAGAAGAAGGTGCCGACCGTGACGGGCCGCTGGCCCGACGCGATCAGCCGCCGCGTCATGAGGTCGATGGCCGAGATGTGGTCCGCGTCGAGGGCGTGGCGCAGCCCCAGCGCGTACGAGAGCGCCGCCGGGGCGATCAGCGCCGGGTGGAAGTGGAGAATTATCCCCGCGGCGATCCAGACCGCGGCGTTGATCAGGATCAGGACGAGGATGATCCTGATGGCTGCCGGAGGGGCCGATTGAAGCCACCCCGGGAGGGAGTTGAAGTTGAAGCGGGCCATGGCGGGTGCCGTCCTGGTCGTTGCCTCGCTTGATAGAGGCCCAAGGTGTGAAAAAGCTTGATCAGGTCGATAGAGAATTGAAGTTTAGGCTCCGCTCCGTGGTGGGGGTTATGTGATGGCGCCCCTCTCGCCTTTTGTGGTACCCTGAAAGTACCCCGCACTTGGCTCCAATACTAATGCGCTCAAAGTCTAGTCTGGCACGATCACATGGTACTTGACTATACCGCCATGTACTACAAATCCAACGCTAACTACTAACGTTGCGTACCCCCTGTTCGGCACCCCCCCTGTTCGGCACCCAAAAATAACAACACTTTTATTTTTATCCTCCAACTTCTATTATAAATATCTCGATGAATCTGTCACTTTTGGATTTACTTTTTTCTGATTTTAATTCCCCATTTTCCAATGAAGCAATATACTGAAAAACAGCTTATATCTGCAATTAACGACGTCAATAATGGCAATCCAATTGCAAAAACCTCCCGAAAATGGGGAATACCTAGGTCTACACTTCAAAGTCGACTTAAAGGTTCTCAACCTTATAAAAAAGCACAAAGCCCTTTTCAAAGGCTTTCCACGGAACAGGAAAAGCATTTGGCTGATTGGGTACTTACCCAAACAGCTTTAGGGCTTCCGCCAACGCATCAAGAATTACGCTTTTTTGCCGAACGAATTCTTCAAGCCGCCGGAGAGACAAAAGGCCTTGGAAAACGTTGGATAACTCGTTTTTTGGCTCGTTATCCAATCCTTAAAACCCAAAGGCCCCGTCGAATAGATAACGCCCGGGTTAATGGCGCTACTACGGAGGTAATTAAATCTTGGTGGCTTTATATTACGAACCCGGTTATTAACGCTATTAAACCGGAAAACCGTTGGAATATGGACGAAACCGGTATAATGGAAGGCAAAGGATCTAATGGCCTAGTATTAGGGCTTAACGGGATCCGGCCGTTGCAACGAAAAGAGCCCGGAACGCGTGGTTGGACGACTATAATCGAATGTATATCGGCTACGGGCGTTGCCCTCCCTCCCCTCGTTATATTTAAGGGAAAAAACGTACAACAACAATGGTTTCCCACGGATTTAAGCCCTTTCGATAATTGGCAATTTCATGCAACCGAAAACGGGTGGACAAATAACCAAACGGCTATCGAATGGTTAAAAAAGGTGTTTATTCCGTATACCCAACCTTTAACCCCTGAAAAGCGGTTATTAGTTTTGTATGGCCATGGATCACATATAACGGACGAATTTATGCTTCTTTGCTTGCAAAATAATATTCAACTCCTATATTTACCCCCTCATTCGTCACACGTTCTTCAACCATTGGATCTATCGGTTTTTGGGCCGTTAAAAGAAGCTTATCGACGTCAACTTGGATTTGTTAGCCAATTTTGCTGTTCAACAGTTATTGGAAAACGAAATTTCCTACTTTGTTATCGAAAAGCCAGATTAAAAGCATTTATAGCAAAAACCATTCAATCTGGTTGGCGTACAACGGGGTTATGGCCGGTAAACTTGGTTAAACCACTTTTAAGCCCTTTTTTGTTAGAAAATAGCAACGCCAACGTTATAAAAGATAAAAACAACGGTTTGCAAAGGGATAAAACACCGGAAAGCCCAGCCCAAAAAATTAACGACCCGTCTTTACTTATTTGGAAAACCCCTAAAACGACCCGAGATATCCGACTTCAACTGCAAAAACTTTCCCAATCCAACAAAACCAACGCTACTTCACGTCTTTTATTTGCAAAAGTCCAAAAAAGCTTCGAAGCCAAAGATACCCTTTTGGCTAGCGCCCAGCAAAAAATCAGCTTATTGGAAGCACAACTGGAGGCAATACGGCCGGTTAAAAGGAGGAGGGTGGTTCCGGATCCAAACGAGCTTTTGGTTAACAAACAGAACATTATTGGATTGCAGGAAAATGATATAGAAAATTTGGAACCTTTAGCTGATAAAGAAGAGGTTAATGAACCGGAGAAGCGTGAAAACGATTGTATTTTTGTCCGTTGATAATTTTATATTTAAATCAGTTTATAAAAGTAGGCATTTCGTTGTTAGATTTTCAGGGTGCCGAACAGGGGGGGGTGCCGAACAGGGGGTACGCAACGTTACAGCTTGCAGCTATTTGCGCATCATTCGAGTGTCTTTTAAACCACCTAACACTATAAGCACGACCAACCAAGTTTCTCAACGGGAAGAGTGAGGTCTGAATCACTCTAGAGTGTAGACGCATCTTATCGATTTTTTATCTCCGCCAAGATGGTCTTTTATCGTTTTGGGGAGCAATTTCGTGCGAGATCATCACAAACCCGTCTTTAGCCTATTGTTTGCTTGTAGGGCTTGTTTCTGAATGGCGCAAATCCTGCGACCAATCGGGTTTTAGAGATAACTACATAGGAACCTAGTGCATATAGTCCCTGCTCGCATAATGTGTATAAATAGAAGTCTAATCTAAAGCTGCACGCACGTGGACTACCCAGGCCAGGGATCCCGTACTTTGACAATTGTGCAATGGGATAAAATAGCATCAGCCCCTTTTATATATCGGTATCGTATTCCTCTTTGTCGTTCTTTTTGTTGTTTTCACGCGCGGCGACGCCGATCCTTGTACAAACTGCTGACACGTTTGGTGGGCCTAGGAAGCACGCGAGGTTCACGAGAAACGAAAAAAGGCCCAAAGGTATATGCTAACGTATTATCAAGTCGATGAAATTGGTTCATGCATACCAAGCAAGACCCGTTTACAGTAATTGATGCGCACGAAGGGTCGTTGCTTGTTGGCCTCGTCTATATAATAATTGATCGCGATTGATGTTGGGTAGTTAGTTTTTTGTCTTCTTCATGACTGCCAACCTTAATCAGTACCAATTAATTTCCCTAACAAAAGTTCCTTTTCTGCTGCTCTTTTTTCCCTTTGCGTTTCCGCTCGCAGCAAGCCAACCCCACAATGCAGTTCGGCACCGCCTTCGCCGTCGTCTTCACCGCGACGTCATTTTCGACAGTCCTTGCGGGCTTGGGTTGCACCTACAGTCTCTACAACAACATCGGCAGACAATTGGTCAGCTATGCGCCTGTCAGCCCGGGCGGGACTATCGATTACAAGATCGGGCGGACCACGCACAAGCTAAAGTTTGCAGACACCTGCGAGTTTGAAAAAAGTGTGCCTCGGCTTCCCGACTACTGGAAAGTTTTTGGGCATGTCGAGGGACAGATGATGCCAGTGGAGTAGAGTTGGTGCAGTGTGGTGTTGTCACAGACGTTTTTCTTTTGTGCATTTTCGGGTTCAAGGGGTTTCTATGACGGAGGATAAAGGCCATGGCGACATGGATGCTGTTTGTGCATTTTTTCATCTTGAGCCAATTTGAATAGGCTCAGGAACTACACTAGCTGTGTCTCTTTCCCCAGACCTAGCATTGTTTTGCTCTTGTTGAATATCAATCTATTTCACATTCATTCAGGCAGGCCAGCCTCAACCCATCAAGCTCTCCACCTCCTACAGCTCCAGGTTCCCATGGATCGTCCTGATGTGGTTCTCTAGCACCCACTTGTTTGAAAAGCCATTCCCCGGTCGTGATCGCCCGCAGCCGGTGCTGGTGCACAGGAACCGAGTAGGGTCGTGTCTGCCTGCTTTCTGGCTTGGATTCCTGCTGCCGTGCGCCTCTTGTTCGTGGATACGCAAGCCCTCGGGGGAAGAAAAGGGCTGGCGGGCAAGCGAACATCCAGGCTCTTTGCAGGTAAATTTTATGGAATGCTCAAAGATGAATTGGCTGGCGTGAGTATTGTTAGCTGACGGGTTCTGTATTTGAGTCAAAACTCTCAAAGGGGACAGTGCAAAACTTACCCGAGCTCCTCCTTGAATGCCGTTGGCTCATGCTGGCAAAAGTCCTCTCCCTGCCATGGACAAGGCCAAAATCCATCAATCTCCTCAGTAGCCATGTAAGCAGGTAGCGTTTTGATGTCGTCTAGAGTGAGGGATGCAACGGGCTTGTCTGGCAAAGAAACCTGTATCACGGGTACGCCGTCGGCAGGAGAGCTACGAGACTGAGAATCGTTGCTGCCAGCCCGGCTGCCGCCCTTGTGGTCCACATCATCCCCGGGATCCTCGCCAGGCTTCAGCGTCAGCGCCATGTCCTGCAAGTGCATCTCGACGTGGTGAATCATGTCGCGACCGCCCTGCGCTATGCTTTCTCGGCAGAATGGGCACGTCTTGTCGTCCCAGTCGCGGTGCCGCGCGTGCTGCTCTGTCATGTGGGCGATCCAATCCTCCCTGCTGGCATATGTTTTGTGCTTGCATGGGCAAGAGACTTGACAGCAGATCCAGGGGCGGAGGTCGGAGAGGACATGTTTTCTGTTGTGTCTTGTTAGCTATGGCAGAAACTGAAGGATCATAAACATGGCGTGACGTACTTCCAGACACTCAATCTTTCCGTCTTGATCATCTGTTTTCCGCACAATCTGCAGGGAAAGACATCTCCAAAAGCCACATCGTCTGGCTGAAGAGGAAACTCGGCCCGAATCGTGCCATCTTTGGAAGAAAAAGTATATACAGTCGATGCTTTGAATCCACTGCCACGCTGACTACGGGCAACGTTCTCAGGAACCGGTATGAGATGCTGCGAACTCTGCTGCGACTGAAGTACACTAGTCGCCAGGCTCGTGCCAATCCCTGAATCCGTGTGGACTCGGTCCGCGGGCTTTGGCGCATACTCTTCACGCTGCGACTGAAGGGCACTAGTCCCTAGGCTTGTACCAATCCCTGAATCCGTGAAAGTTGGGTCCGCGGGCTTTGGCGCATACGCCTCATGCTGCTCTTGGACAGGGATGTGTGTAGTGTCTTCGGTGACAGCTTGATCTCTGCTAATCTGAAGGCGAATCAAAGTGTCGCGGAGGAACTTGCCACACGGCTCGACCAGCCTCGGGTCAATGTTTGGGTATCTGAATTGGATCTGTTCACAAAACCAAACGTTCTCCCCGCTCAGGATGACGAACGGGCGAACGTGCTGCTTGTCGATAACGTCAGGAATGGGGTCTTTGAGTTCAGGTCCGAGATCCATCAAGTCTTTGATGTGTAGCTCAAGATTGCCCAACACCTGTTCGATGGAAGCAGGACATGTCTCGTCTGATTCCTCGCAGCACCCGCTCTCACTGCCAGCATCGCAGCCAGCATCGCTTCCGGCTACTTTGAGGTGCCTGTCCGCCTCCTCTTTGGACTTTGAAACAAGCTCAGCGACCGACTGCAGCGCTTCCTTGTCGTCTCCCCGTAGAATGGGAACCAGGTCTGGCGAAACATGTTAGAATTTACGCGCTTGGACCCGAAAACACAAAACGCCTTGCATTGACTTGCCTTGGGTCAAAATGACGCAGATGGCAGCCATGATCTCGACTGTAAAGTTTTGAAGCCGGCGCGACATGGACAAGACCTGGTCAAGCTTGCCATTGTTGACGCTGTGGTCACTGGCCCAGATCCTGAACTTGGCATAGCAGCTCTCGACAAGTCGATAAAGCGCCTTGGGATACTTGGAAGGCCGACTTGCACCGGGGTCAAAGTGGGTTAGTAGTTCTTCGTGTAGGAGCGATATGCTATCGCACAGGTTGTGGACGATGCCCGTTTCGCCTCGTGTCTCATGGCTCGGACCGTCGTGAAGTTTGTTATTCCAGTGCTCAATCTTCTCGGTGCTCGTCATCGGACTTGTTTGCGACGACATGGTGTTTGCAGGTAGTAATCTTGGTGAATGCGACGACTTGACCGCCTCGCATGGGGTGTGATGATTTTTTTTTCGCGTGGGAAGGAGCCCGTGCAGTTGACCGCAATAGGCCTGGCCAGCACCTGGTTTATCAGCGCCCGCTATTGCGACGTACAGAAAACATGCGGGAGCCTGACTGTCAATCACGCTGCATAATAGTAGAAAAATCAAGGCAGGCAGTGCTTATCTCGGGGTGGACCAACCACCGTCCAGCGTCCAGGGCACTATCTGCATGGTTGGTGGCTGCGCCTTTATCAACATGTTCGGGCACCGGTCTGCTGTCGTGGTGTAGTGGGATCGATTGGAATTGGTCTGCAACGTCGAGGCTTGGAACAAAGTGCCGTTTACTGCATATTGGGTGGTACCGTAGGCTCAATGAAGTGGCTCAGCGGGCCTGCCTGGCCGATGCCTTCTTTCTAGGCGTCAAATCAAAACCTGAGCTTTTCAATGAATCTCGTCATAGAAGCGTAGGTCGGGGGTAGTGGGCTGATTTTGGTCCGCCCAACGAGTATTCCCAGGGCAGAGGAGGTATATTTCCCCAAGGAGGGTATATTCTGGTTGCCTTTGAGTGCACTCTAGTGAGGGGACATTTTACACCGGCGACAGTCGCTGGTGTCACACAACGTCTTGTGGGGATAGATTTGCGAGGGCGTTCGTCCCAGGACTCGGAGCTGAGCAGCCAAAACAGAGCCCCAGCCAAGGCTTGTTGCCTAGGTGGTTAAAGTAGGCGAGCGGAGATTTAAACTTTTATGGGGTTTGCTCCCGAAAACCCGGTAGTTGTCTGGGTTGTTCTTGTTTCTCCGACCTCCCTTCTTCCATTTCCTTGTCCCTCCTACCAACAGTGCCCACCAATTACATACTCAGCGAGCCTCTAGCTGCCAAGGCATAGCCCAACATGGCCGACGTCTTGGCCATCCTGCCCCTCTTACTCTCGGCTATTCGAGGTGCCTATCTCTTGACCAACACAATCAAGGGCATGAAAAACCACCAGAACTCGCGTCGCAGGATCCAACGGGTCGTGGACTGCCAAACCATGAGGTTCACCAACCAGCTCTACAGGGTGTTTCGAGACTCCAAATGCGACGGCATCATACTCCTGACCAGAGTTGAAGATTTGTTTGTGTTTGAGCAAGAAAGAAACATGCTGCCAGAGGAAGAGTCTGGAGTGGAGATTGCCATTCGAGGGCATTTCAAGGAGCGACAAGATGAGTTGCACCACATCTTCAAGACCTTCATTGAGGTGGCCAACCAAGCAAATCAGACGCTGGAAAATATTTCCAGACAACGCAACTTGTCCATGGTACGTGGATCTCTGCCGATTTCCAGTGAAACTGACTCTCATTTTCTCGGGGGGGAATTGTCGATTAACCACAAACTACCCAGCAGCCGGTGCTATTTGTTTGGGAAAGGTCTGGCCTCCAAGAGCTTGTGGATGAGATGAAGGAGCTGAACGATTATCTTGGCGAGATGATTGAAACTGCCAAACTTTCGATGCCAGGCAATTCGAAAAACCCAATGTCTGCACCGCCAAGTTACCAAGAATCCACAGCTTGCCTCGGCCTTAGGCAATCCGCGGCTACCCTCGCAAAAAAGCTCGAGGATGCAAGAAGCAACACCGTGGCGATCCTCTCGATGCTTCAAACCACTCCCACCTGCGCAGACCCCCGACACTCGGGCGACTCAACCCACAGTCTACATCTCCTCATCCGTTGCCTGCCGCCTCGTCAGGGGGAGCCGCGAATTGCCGCTCTTCTACGCTACTTCACCAACGTCGATTGTCTCCACTCGAGGCAAGTCTCCGTTCTTGATCCCGCGTTGATGCTAACCTGTGATCCGATGCGACCAAAAGCTGACCGACTACTGTCGACCACAGCACCGTGGCGTCTTTTGAGATTGTGCGAAAGCTCTGCGTGCCAAATCCTCCAAGCCCTCAAATCCCCCTGGTGCGTGTCGAAAGCGGGCCACGACCCCCATCCCCTCCCGATTCACAAATGGGCGCCGAAGAACGGCTTGCCAAGGCCCTGGAGGCCTCCGTGACGGAAGACCCGGCAAACCCAGCAGCCGAGGTGGACATTTGTCAACAAGCATCCAGCCCGGGCGAGAAGCAGATTCGGAACGAGGGGCTTTGGAGCCTGGCCATCAATCCAACCGTCGATTTCACTTTTGAAGACGCAGAGTTCCCGGCCAGTCCAAAGAGACTACGCCTGCACGGTTCCAACATGTCCCTGGCTGGATTGCTTCGGTTCCCCAAGTACGAGGTCGTCGGGGACCACCACCGCATCGAGCTCGCCCTCCTGCTGAGCCGGGCGTTGCTCAAGTTCTACAACACGCAATGCTGGCCCAGGGGATGTCTCCTGTCCCACGTCAAGTTCTACACCGGTTCTGACGACCGAGACGCCGATGGAATCGACTTGGACGCATGCCTCGACACTCTCCACATCTCGGCAAATCCCGTCAGGGAACAACCACTCAACAGTAGCGATGACAACTACTTTGGTGACTTCCCAAGCGGGCTTTCCGACGAGCAGACCCGCAAGGTGCGCGACAAGCTCGGGATCGAAAACTTGGAGTTGTACTGCCTAGGCGTGGCAATTTTGCAAATCGGGCTCTGGAAGCGAATCCCCTGGGACGACGTGGAGCGGGTGCGCAGGAAAGCGAGGAATCTCAACTACATGGGAAACGCCTACTACGGACTGACCAAACGGCTGATTGATTGCACCTTTGAGCCGCCGGCGACACTTAGTATGGAGAAGCTCAGGATATCGCTCGTCAAGCATGTGGTGAAGGAGCTGGAGGCACTGCTGCGTATAGTGAAAAGCAAGCATTGGGTTGGTGGAGAAGAATAGAGTCTACCGTCTATATACCACGATAGGAACCAAAAATAGGAAATAAAGATACCCCGATTGAATAGGACCTAGTTTCGATCCTCATGCCTAGCGTCCTTGAGAAAGTACTGATTCCCCGTCAATATGCTATCCGGGTGACGATCTCTACGGTAAAAGCGCCAAGCGGTGGGTAATGTGAACAACGTGAGGGTCAGACCATCTCGGCTGCTCCGCGCTAGACAGGACCTGACTAAATCTCAAGCCTTGGTCGGAGAAATAGTCGTTGATCTTTCCGATGCCGCCTCAGATCTACTGCGGGTATTTAGTATTCACCGAGAATTCGGAGTGCCGGAAGCCAAGCATGGATTTGAAACTTACCGCCTCTGTATACCGACCAACTGCCTCTTTGAGAAGGGCATGACTTGACTGGTGACCAATCGGCAGCTGGCGGGCGTAAAGGCAAAGTTGTGCTGGAGGTTCAAGGTGACATTTTAATTTTAAACCTCCCGTGAAACACAGTACATACTTTTATCAATGATTAAACTCTAAGCGCGTTTGATTTATCTTACTCGCAATAAAAGCTGAAACAGAGTTTGCTAAGTCTTTTAGCAAAACATCGTACGATATCCATCGTATCCCTGTTCGTGTGAGGGAACGGCTGCCGGACTATAAAAAATCACAAAAGTCCCATCTTCATAGGAACCATCGTAACCTTCCACTGATACGTTCAAATACTACAAGATTTCTTGTCAAATTTAACAACTTGAAAATAAGCCACAAAGCACCTGTAAGAACATAGTATACCTTCAGTTGTTTCCAAAGCTAATGCTAATAAAAATGGCCAGGATAACCTTGGAACAAACCCGTCCTAAACGCTCAATATGAAAGTTTCAATTCTTTTCGCTACTGCGGCCTCGCTTGCATTAGGCCCTTCTCTTGTTTTCGCAGCATGCAAGGAGGTAACCAATGGGGTCACTTGTTCCGCCAGTGCCCCATTTATCAACCAATGCGGCGGTGGAGAAGGCACAGCCGTTACTACCTGCTGTACAACCAACAGCTGCACCTAAGATACAACGGCTTTACTTCACCACCGAGAACGATCAGCCTGAAATGAGCAAAGGGAGGTTGCGTCGGCGAGGGCGTTGTCGAACGGAATCGGAAGTTTTATAGCAGGTCAAAGGAACTTTCAAATCACTGCGCTAAAGCATCAATACACATGCTTCTTTTGCTTGCTATCATGATTCCATCAAGCCCGTCAAGTACATTCACAGGTAGCAAAGGACTTACCAGGTGCGGCTAATACGGCAGACTCTTTGATTAGCGTACGATCAAGTTAGCCGGAACGGAAGCGTATCATCCCGCCCTAACTAAAGACCGCCGACCATCTGCTGCAAATAGCTCTATGCCGGAAGACCACAGTTGGATGTCAGTTGGATGTGAGCAATAACATCGAGCAAGCAACACGTAGGCTGTGCAAAGGCGCCAGTGGTTGCAGCTGCGGACACTTTTTTTGCAAACGGCGACGAGGTCGTATGGCCTGATTGACATGTGAGCAACCAAAACTAGCAAGCGCAAGGCTTGATGGCCAAAATGACTCGGCTGCGTCCCCTGGCTGATTGTGATGCTTTCATAGCGTGGTTTTGGAAACGGTCTTTATCTTTAAATCCGACTCGCGTGCCCGCCTCCAAACGGCATGGCTTTAACCCCGCGCCTGATATGATCTCCAACTCTTTCACAGCTTGACAGCCTAGTCATGCGGGACTATGTACGACGCTGAATGGTGGCCTGCAAAATAGGGCGATCCCTTGTTTGTCTATAGGTATGTTACTAGTACCCAATGAAGGGGCGGCAAAGCAGTCAGGGCCGGTCACAGTCTGTGTAATGCTGGTGGGCTCGCGGGTTGGTTCGTCAACAACAATAGGGTCCAAGTACCGCTGCGTCAACCCGAGCAAAGGCAACAAAGCCGAGTCCGTGGCGGCCGAGGCCTGACTCTCAACGCCGACTTTAGCGTCTTCGCCTTTCCAACGAGGTTAATGTCTGCCGCGCGGCGGAGAAAGTGTCGTGGCTGATTGGTTCTTCCGGTACGTTGTGTTACTCTCTACCCGTCCGTCAACCATGTAGGGGGCTTCGTTGCTAACCGCCGTTGTTTAGTGCCGATCCCAACGCTGGCGGCTGCCAGCTAAGAAGACAACTGGCGACCTCACCGAGGCTCCCCGGGAAGGACTAGCATCTGCATCTCGAGGCTGAAGAAAATAGGCCGCGGATGCAAATTCAGTCTTCTCGGACTACGATTTTCTAGGTGGCGGGTGGAGGACAGCCATGTTCTTAGTCTTTTACATATCCTCCCATTTCGTAATGGGTACTGCACTCCAAAAGGGTTTCCGGTACCGCCAACTGACTTCCGCTAAACTATTTTAAAGGCTATATTAACGAGCACTTGCCTCGGGCTGAGTGGCAATTACTAGCAAAAACACGTTCTGGGACTTGTCCCCAGCCAAGTTTTGCCACAAAAACAAGGTGTAGTATAAAACGATACCCAATTTTCAAACTTATAACGCAACGCATAAACGTATGACGCACAACGCATAACGTAGGCGATCGCCGAACTGGGCATCTTCGTTTTATTTTAGAAAATTAAATTAAATTACGTAATCTGCTGTTACCGTTATTAATATCTATATCTTATTTTTTTTCTGTCACGCCTTTGTTACGCGATACCTCGTGCCTGAATTAGCCGAAATTCACCCACAAAGTGCCCAGTGCACACTATCGCTGTGATGACCTGCCAGTGGATATAAGAGAATGTTTAATAGCCGGAGGGAAGTATTCGTTAATATATCGTTTGTTTTATGCAGATTTTGCAAAAGAAAAGAAAGACCACTTTTACGGCAATAAACCGTTTTTGGGTTCGCGTCCAAAATCCCATTTGATGAAAATGTGCTCCAGATACATGGCAAAATCAAGGAACTATCCAACATCCCCATTCTGGCGCTATATAATCCGGATTGTATACAAATAAAGTACATGACATGCAAATCGATTTATGCAACTAGCAATTACATAGTATGCAATCGGGAATTAATAGAAACATCTTATACTCAGTATAATGGAATATCCATGCTAATAAAATATTAGGTATGACCAAAACATACGATCGCCCTGGTCTTGAGCCGTCGTGTGTTGGCCTTTCAAGCCATATAAAAGGAGGCTTTCCCGCTCTGTAATTACCTATTATTCTACTTCCCATCATCCGCTGTTGCATTCCCGCCTTTCCTTTTCAATCTATCCATTTGTAATACTCGCCATTACACTTCTCATTCATTCCTCTGGCATATCCTGTAATCGCCACCATGCACATCTCCAAGACTCTAAAGTTCCTCTCCCTCGCGGCGTTTGCAGCGCCTGCAGTCCTCGGCGCCCCCTTGGCCCAGCTTCCCGAGAGCAGCAACGGTCTCGAGGCCCGTGACCCGATGATAATTCACCAGAGCGGCACCCAAGGCCTGAAGCCCAGGCCCGGCCACAGTAGCGAAAGTGACGGCAGGGCACCTCAGGCCAAATGCCCTATCTGCCTCAGCACCCTTTGCAGTTGCCCCCCTATCGACTAAGCCCACGACGTCGTTTCTTTTCGGATTGGGCATTTATTTTGACTACCCAAAAGCGGTGGAGAGCCACAAAAGGCTGGCGGCATGTACCTTTTCTTTGAATTTGGCAGGGAGTTTGGGGGTAGGGATTTATGCCCAGTCTTGGGATACTTGTAAGATAACTTCACAAGGCTACATGTAAACGAGTCACAAAGCTGTTCCTCCAAATTCATAAAATCTTGGAACCAAACCCTGCGGCGTCAATCTTAAACCAAGTGATGTTTACAGGGGAATGCCTCCCGATGAAGAATCTGATGCGGAGAGCATTGCAAAATACTCTCCAGGGTGGAAGGGCTCATCATCGGGAAAAAAGAGCCAGCATCCGATTTTGACAATCGGCTCCCCACATGTTACGACCAGACAGTTGGGCCGGTACCAGGGAGGCCAGGTGGGGTCGTGCCCCTCCTGACGACACTCGCCCAGAAAAAGTCACCGACCGGCAGAACAGGGATTACGTAAGGACAAAGCCACGTGACAGCACGTGACTGCCAAGACAGTTGATCTCAAACGGACAAGGGATGATCTCAAAGATCACAACCTGATCTCCAGAGACCCTGGGGAGTCTTTAAGATCAGAGACCTTTCAGGAGAGATCACATTCGGAACATAGTCTATATAAGGCACGCTCATTACCATGTAGATAGATTCGATTCTAGGATTGCTTAGCAGCAATCAAACTCTAGTTAACCTCAATACTTACTTGAGAACGATCATAACTTCACCCCCAGTCATTGAGAACCCCAGTTACCCAGCCAGACGCTCAGTTGCTTCAACCCACTGTACTTTACCCTAAGAACAGGTTACCCGATACCTTGATCGTAACAGTTCTTTTCCAGTCCATTTTGTAATTTTGCGCATACTAATCCTCGTCGACCTCTCTTATTAATAGGAATTGCTGAATCATGTCGTGTACTGCGACACCCCATCCCCCTCGGCCGAGGCTTAGGCGGAATCGGCGAGTCCAAATAGAACGACGAGCCTGAGAATAATTTGTCGATCCTCGTATGTTCGGTTGGAGTAGAGCGTCTACTGTTGACAAGTTGGTCCCTCCTTGGTACTCAAATCCAGAGAAACCTCGCCTCATTCTGGTATTTAATCCTTTGGACTTTCGGTACAGCATCAAGTGCTTGATTTATTCGATTGATTTCCAGTGTAAGGTAGTTCCTGAACCCTCTTGCTTGTCGAAACGCTTCGTTCCCAGTTACTTTTTACAGTAAAAGGCACGCCAGACGCATTTTGTGTACTTGGTCACCTTCATCTCCGAGATAATGTCCTGAGGAAGTTGAAACGATGCACCGAAGTTCAGGTTTTCTATCGCATCGTCTGGCGACGCCCAAGACAACGAATGTCAGAACGCGCTGTACCACGCTTTCTCCCCGTCTTCGCACCTTTGCCTCCCTTACCGGTCCTACGCTCTCCAAGCCATTGTATAGATCCCTTTAATCGAATTTCAATTTTCCTTCTCATGAGAATTGTAGCCGCATATTCCCAAGCTGGAACCAAAACCCGACCCAAACTTCCCAGAGCCCCTGTCATGGATCACCTTCATTGGGCTTTGATGATTAAATTACGAAGCCGAGAGGAAGGCATGTGTTTGCAACTTTGATATCCCAGGCCGACCTGCCACCTTCACTGTCAGGCATTTCCGTACAAAGTCAAAGGCGAGCGGCTCCTCCAGCAATAGCTTTACCACATGCTCCGGCAGCACCATGCCCACGGCCGACCCTGGGCAGCTGATGAGCCCTGCACCTAGCGAAGCAGCCGAGGTGTAATCCACAGCAAGCTTTGCTTCGCCAGACAGCATGTGCGCCACCACGACTCCTAAAAGCCACACATTCGCCTTTTGCGGACCACCTTGTCCCAGCCCCAACTCTGGCAGCGCGAGTGAGGCAGGCAGAGGGAGGCAGCCAGCCACGACAGGGTCAAGGACTGGGATGTCGATTTTGGCGGCGCCCTTCTGATCCACAAAAATGTAGTCCGGATCGAGGAGCACCTTGGTGTAGCTGCCGTGGGCATGCAGCCAGTCGAGCCCAGTCAGCAATGAGCGGACGATGCTGCGAACCAGATGCACCGGGATTGGTCCGGAGTTACGAAGCATCTCGGTCAAACTGCTGCCGTTGACGTGCTCGGCGACAAGGTAGGTATGTTCTCCTTTGGTGTGGCATCCAAGGTATCGAACCAGGTTATGTGCGTCGCTGTCGACGACAAATTTCTGTGCCAGCTGTGAGACTGCCGCTTCCAGCGTCGCCCTGTCGAATTCAAGTCGCTCGGCCGATAAGAGCTGTCCGGTCTTGGTGTCCATGGCTAGGAACACTGGCCCGTACCGTCCGTCTCGGATCTTGGGCTCGCCGTTCAAAGTCCAGTCGAGGTTGTTCGTTGTCTGTTCCATTGTGGGCGTGCGAAATGATAGCTGTGGGTACGTAAAGGCAAAATTATAATTTACTGGACAATCACAAGTGATTTTTGATATTTCTGCTCGCAACCAAGACAATCCGCATGCGCTGCGGGACAGGAATGATTGTTGCGACAATTATTTGCGAAATGCGGTAGAAAATCCCCGCATTTGTGATATCCCGGTTAGGATTCCTGGCTGTGTTGTGTCCTTGCTCGGCGTGTTGTGGCCCCCTTGAGAGGCCAACCGGTTAGTGTGCCGCTTTTGACGAGGCTTCCCCAACTGCATCGTGGCTGTGCATTGCGTACCACAAGAGAGACCAACGGCACGCAGCTCCAGGCACCTTGGCACCTACCTACTGTGGAAACTCGAAACTGCCTTGCCTTTGCAACATTGGCCCATAATCCCTGACAAAGTGGCCAGTAGTGGGTGGAGCGGGTCAGACACGAACCAATCCGCGTAAAACGTGACGATATGTGGATTATTGTCCTGTGTTGGTCGCGTCAACGATCAATCTTATTTTTACCGTTGTTGGTGTATGAAAATGCAGGTATTGGCAAATAATTACTACAATCCGCAACAATAAATTCTATTTTTGGTCTTACAGCCAGTATGTCGCCCGTTTTGACTGATGCACCGAAAGATTTGCTCTACTGTCGGATGGCAAAGGAAAAGCTATCTGAAGATGAAGAGGACAGAAATTCCGTATTTAGAAGAACAGCGGGCTATAACCTTCGACATCCCTTTGTTAACATCTCCTCCATCACAAAATTGTCCACTGTTTGCAACGATTGCCACAGTTTCGCGGGCAAAGCAGACCCAACGGCTCTCGAGCGCTGCCTCCGTGGCTGCGAAGCCGATTATGACAAGGCTGGTGAGGCTTGGTCCAGGCCATCCAGCAGATCCGGCTCGAGTAGTGGATCTCGCAGGCACTCCTCAGCAGGCGAGAGAGGTGAGAGCAAAAGTAGCAGCAAGAAAAACAGCAAATCGTGCAGCTCTAGGAGCTACAAGCGCTCCATTAGGCCTTGAGAGATTGGATGATATGGTGGTTGTTTTACCGTTTCCTTTGGTAAAGTGTTTTTGCACTCGGGGGTATTGACGCATGTTTGTCTGGGTCTCTTTGTATGTCGTTTTACTGGGGTTGTACTTGCTATTATCAGGTTGAATATGAGATGGTGACACCTCTTTTATCGCGCTACTGAAACTATTGCTAAAAGTTTACCTGCGTAATCGTATCTCGAATTATTTATGTGCCTATCATATCCAAATTCGATGGCTCGCTTTGAAATTGATGGAAAAGATTCCGAAAATTCTATCGCGATATAAAACGGCGTGACATGCACAGTAACGCGTGGGTTTAAAGACGACGGTGAAGTTGGGTTACTGCGAAAATATACTGCTGCAAATATCCAGTGTAATCTCTTTAGTAAGCAGCAGAGCATATATTTTAATTGCCAGAAAGAGCATGTGGGCCAGCTCCACTGCACCAGAAGCGGCACTGCGGGGATATCAAGCTTATACAATGGGACCTGAGCATGCGGACTATTTTCCCCAGCTTTGTACGAGTAGTAGTAGTAGTAGTAGTAGTATTATTATTTAACGCCGGGCTCGGCCCGGCTCATTAGCCGGCCGTTAGCAACCTCCCGAGGGGTATCTCGGCGCGCTTTCTATTTTCTCTATTTACACAGCGGAAAACAAGGGCATAGAAGCGAATCGAGCCTGACCGGGTTCGTGCCCGGCCCTGCTTACAGGTTTGTTCACTGACGCGACCCCGTGCCTTCAGGCGCACGGAGGATTCGTCTGACGGCAGTTGACGGCTCTTCATCGAGAGGGGCCTGTGTCCAAACAGCGGAGCTGTCGGTCGTTTGTAGCCATGGAGACGAAGTTCCCAACAAGTGTGGGCTCGACGGCACAGGCGGGTGGTTGTTGTCGATAGCCAGCCGGGTTATCCTTGCCACGGGTAAGCGGGGAGGAGGTGGAGGGAGCAGGATTCGAACCTACGTTACTCAAGTAACAGCCATGGCGCTTAACCACTGCGCCATTCCCCCCCCAGCTTTGTACGAGGCCAGGATTGCTTGCGTGTATCCAGGCCTAAGGAATAGAAACTGAACTCCACATTCTGAAATGCGACAACAGCCGCCAGTGACCCTCTAGACTAGTCCAGGAGAATTTCGGAGCTGCGGGTAAGCCCGGCCCCGTTATAAATGTTTCCAACCTATTAGAAAAGGAATTCTTACTGCGTTGACCAGTCACAATTGATAGGCAGGACATGGTGAGGCAGCGGGCCTACTAACTAACGGTCAGTATCAGACCAGGCGAAGTACCTTACTGCTAGGACTTGGAACATTTTTATTCCAAAGTTGGACCGCGACCAGTGGCCTTAATATATCGCAATGTTAGTACTCCTGCTTATTGAAATTGCGAAAATTTGTACTCAAGACTTTTTACACCAGCCGTTTTTGGCACATATAGGGCTTGGCTGGTGGATGAAGTGGACAAGGGGCTTGGACGTTCCTTGGCTGAACCTAGCTGGGGCGAGCCGATACATTTTGTTCATTGTCGCATGATCCATCACATAGCTACCAACTCCAACGATACAGCCATGGCATTGAAACATGGAAATATGAATGCGCTGAATGTCCCCATCGTGGGCGCCCACCACCACGGTGCGAGTGGCCTCGGTCAGCGCGTCCAGCAGCACGAAGCCGTCCCAGGCCAGGTCCGGCTCAAGCATCCTCCACCATTCATGGGTCAGACCCACCTTTGTTAGCGATTCACACCCAAACACACCAATAAGCTTAACAGCTGAAGAATTTTCGCCCTCCGGGCGCCGGTCGTCATGGCCTCACCAGAGGTCTCAAACCGCCGCGCGCGCCCGCAGAGCACGCCGCAGGCTTTGCCGCAGGGCCAGGCCGAGTCGGGACACGTATCTCTCGACACGCGCACCGCTAACGCGCCTCAGCCGGCTGGCCGCGGAAGGTACTCCAGCCTCCCGGCCCTGGCCATCAAAACACTGCAGCAGGAGTTGGAAAACGTGGAAACAGTCGGCAGCTGGCTCGAAGAGGTCTTTGCAGCCAAGCTCGAAAGTTTACAGGCCCCGGAGGACGCCGCGCTTAGGAGAATTGTTCTTGAACTTGACGACGTGATCAGCGGCTGGTTCCTCAGTCGCACCCTCCCTGAAAAAGAGCGTTCGCGCTCCCCGTCGCGTTCGCCGACCAGTTCCAGCGAAAGGCGCAGCATTTTAATTACGAGGACGGGCACGGCGTCGTCGGCCTCTAAAGGCAGAGGCACGCCCACTAACAAATCGGTCACATGGGCCGAGCGAGCCGCCACGCCACCAGCGGCGGCCCCAACGCGAATTTTAACCCCGGCCACGCGCTCGTACCCGATACGTACGACGCCCGGCAATGCACCTGACAGCTCCGCAACTCCCTCCCAATCGGGCCGGGACCGCTCCCAAGCCCCGAAACGTTTGACAGAACAGCCGTCCAACCGCATCCTGATCCGCGTAAATGACAAATTGCGGATGGTGACGAGGGAGCCATACGCGGTAACGACCAAACTGGCCGAATTGGTCTCGGTGCCACACAGTGAAATCCCAAACGCCAAGCGTACCCCCACGGGCTGGGGTGTTACGGTGGCCTCTGAGGAAACACGGCAAAAACTCCTCAACCCCAGCGCGGTCAAGGCCATTATGGACGCATTGGACGCGCGGGAAGTCACTGTCCCGACAACCTGGCAC
This sequence comes from Pyricularia oryzae 70-15, assembly GCF_000002495.2. Taxonomy (NCBI): domain Eukaryota; kingdom Fungi; phylum Ascomycota; class Sordariomycetes; order Magnaporthales; family Pyriculariaceae; genus Pyricularia; species Pyricularia oryzae. Next base: position 5,435,119 of record NC_017844.1, on the reverse strand, counting down.
ACATACGCCGTCTCTGGAGTGCCCCGAACGCTCAATTGCCTGGACGGAAGAAAGGACGTACATGAGGTAATCCAGGAGGAGATTACCGTGGAAGCAGGCCAGCAGCCAGTCAACTGGCATATTTCCAAACATGGTTACGACCCACATACGGCTGAGGGCACGTGGATAGTGTCCTTCCTTCAACCCGTAAAGCCCTTTCAGCTTTTTGGAGTGTCGAGACGTGCGCGGAAGGTTGAAAAATCACGCAAAATTACACACCACCACGACGGTTGCCAGGGATATTGCGAAATACGTCGCTGCGTACGGCAAGCGCGTTGCGGCATATGTGGTGAAGCAAAACATGCGACAGAGGAAGAGCCGTGCAAGGCAGCCCCCAAATGCGTTAATTGCCACGGCCATTTCCTATCCGGACATGAGAATTGCCCTGCCCGACCTTTGGTGGTAAATGGGAAGCTTGAACGACCTTCACAGCGTAAACTAAAGGGGATTCGCAGAATCGGACGTGCCAACCGTGCCGCGATTATCAACGACCGGGCCGAAACGGCCCGCCGAGAGCCAGCACCTGCAATCCCGGTCCTAAGCACCTCATCGCAGCATTCGCAAACCTCGAGCTCCCGATCGAGCATTTCAAACAAAAGAGCGCGGCCATGCGAGGCGGCAGGGGCGGACATCCGTAACTTCCTGCAGGTTGAACAGGAACGCGTGCACGACGAAATCGTTTGGGCAGCCGAAATGGAGGAGGACGCAGCGGCTGCCGCACCTTGCCCCGCTGATGGGATAGACTTGGAAGCAACCCGTCGATTAATATGACGAAATACTCGCTCGGCAATATGCAGCGGGAATGCCTCGACGTAGTTTGGGCCAACGTAGGTAAAAGGATGGGTGTGCATCTGAGCCTATTGGAGTTGTGCCACCAGAGAAAGGTGGACCTGGTTAACGTTCAAGAGCCATGGTGCGGGCTAAATACGACTACACAAACGCACCCGGGCTATGATGTTTTTGCGCCAGTGGACGAATGGCACGCCAACACTTACGAAGCCATGACTGGGCTCCGGCCCCGGGTGCTCACCTATGTTAAGAAGGGGGCAGCCCTAAGGGCCGCACAACGACGGCTACCGCAGGGCCAAAATACGCGGGACATACTCTGGCTCGAAATTAACGGAATATTGTTTGTTAACGTATATAGGGCTCCGGGCACTGAAGCCGCGCTGGAAATGGTATGCAATACCGTGCCAAATGGACCCACGGTGCTAGGCGGCGATTTTAACGTAGCGGCTGCTGCATACCAGCCGGGCCGCGCAAACGCACGCGGAGGGGACCAACTGACGGCATGGGCGCAAGCCCAGGGGATGAGTTTTACAGGAAATATCGGCGTGCCCACCCACCGCGACGGGGGTTTACTGGATATGGTCTTTTCCAACCTCCCCAGCACAATAACTGTGGTTGACAGCAGTCTTTACACAGGCTCCGACCACGAATCCCTTTATACCACGCTGCGGACGCGCGGCGCCCCCCGCCCGGAGGCGATCAACGTTTCGGTTAGGGACGACCGGTTACCAAAGTTCGCGGAGCTACTTGCTTTTGGCATGCAAGACATGCCGGACCCGGGATCCGCGGCCGATGGCTACGCATTGGACGCGTGGGTAGCTGAATTTACAACTTTATGGGAGCAAGTGACGTGGGTCGTGGGTACGCCGGCGGGAAAAAGGGACAGCTCGGCTCCCTGGTGGACCGAAAACTGCCAGCGGCTCTGGTCCGAATTCCAGCGGGTTAAACGGAGCGCTGTAAATAGGGCAGACGCCTCTGCCGAGGAAAAAGCCTATACGAAAGGGGTGCGGGCCGCGAAGCGGGAGTACTGGAGGCACCGGATCGACCAACTGCGCGACGATAAGGATTTGTGGAACATGGTGGGCTGGCTGGGAGCCGGACCACGCCTCCGGTCCCCGCCGCTGGTTATTAACGGCGAGCAAGTGAGCGAGCCCTTAGCAAAAGCGGAGGCACTGCAACGGGAGGTGCTTGGCCGATTTTCGGCGGAGGATGACCTGCAGGGAGACCCTTTGGAGGCCTGGTCGCCGGACGAGGCTAAAATCCCTTGGGACACCCAGATTAGTGCGGAAGAGGCGGAGCGCTCCTGCATTGGGGTCACGAGCACGTCCCCGGGCATCGACGGAATTACCGTCCGGCTACTAAAAGCCGGATGGGCTTCGTTGGCCGAGCCGGTGCGCAGGCTCTACCAACGTTGCCTGGAACTCGGGCATTTCCCAGCGCCTTGGAAGAAGGCCGAAGTCGCGATGCTACCGAAAACGGGGAAAAAAGACCGGAGCAACGTTCGATCTTGGCGGCCTATAGCCCTCCTCTCCTGTATCGGAAAAGGCCTCGAGAGGCTCGTTGCACGCCGGATAGCGTGGGCCATACACGGCAACGGGCTCCTTAGCTGCACCCACGGCGGTGCCCTACCCAAGCGATCGGCGACGGATCTGGTTTGTGCCCTCGCCCACGATATCGAGCAGGCTCTAGCTCGCGGGGAGGAAGTTACCCTTGTCGCATGCGACGTCCAAGGCGCCTTCGACGCCCTCCTCCATGGGCGATTAATACGGAAAATGCGGAGCCTCGGGTTCAGTAAAATGCTCCTCAGGTTCGTGATTAACTTCTTAAACGGCCGCCAGGCCCGAGTCCGGCTGGAGGGTACGACCACGGGCTTTAGGCGGCTTGGGTGCGGCACCCCGCAAGGGTCTCCCCTTTCCCCGATCCTATATATGCTGTATTTGGCGTACCTCGTTAAAAACGGTGCGGAGTGGCGATTGGCATACGCAGACGACGTGCTCACATGGAAATCGTCACGCTCGTTGGAGGAGAACGTACGTTGGCTGGAAAATAAACTCCGGGATATGCACGAAATTGCGGCGGAAGAGAAGATCCATTTCGCAGCGGAAAAGACAGAGGTGATTCACATCACTAAGAAGAGACACGGTCGCAACCCGGAAATCCGGATTAATGGTAGAACGGTTACCCCGGTCCAACTGCCGGGCGGCCGACGCGGACAAAGCGCCTCCGGGGCCGAGCGGTACCCGGGCATGCGTTGGCTGGGTTTTTGGTTCAGCCGGCGGCTAGACGGGCGCCGCCACGTGGCCGAGAGGGCTGCCAAAGCAATGGCGGTCGCTGCTCACCTCAAAGGCTTTGGGGCAGTAAGATACGGACCGCCTGCGGCTGCACTTCGCAAGGCAGCGGTGGCATGCGTGGGTTCCTCGGCCACCTACGCAGCCGAGGCATGGTACAACCCAGCGCACAAGCAAAGAGGACTCCTCAAAGCACTGAACAAACCGCTGGTCTTAGCGGCACGGGCAATCCTCCCGGCGTATAAAACCACCCCCTCGTCCACTGTCCTCAGGGACGCAGGATTACCCTCGGCCCGCGTCGCGCTGGCCCACACCCGCCTGAAATACGGCGCCCGACTGAGGCTCGCGGACAAGGGGCACCCCTTTGTCAGCCGCCTGCGTGAGACACCTCGTGCCCGCAACCCAGGCCAGCCGGCCACGACCCTGCAAACGGCTGCACAACTCCTCCCGCGGATCCGGAGATTAGAGTTGCGCGCACCTCGCAATGCCCCGGATTCTCGCACTGACCCCACCGGAGGAGTCCCAAAAGAGGAAGCGGCGCGCCGCTTTATCGAATGGCTCGACATGGTATCACCTGACGATATCGTGGTATATACGGATGGTTCGGAAAAACACGAAAACAACTGCGTCCAAATAGGGTACGGATGGGCCGTTTTTAGGGCGGGCCTGGAATTTGCTGCAGGCTCCGCATCTATTACGCCGGAAAGCCACGTTTTCGACGCCGAGGCGATTGGCGCCCTGAGAGGGCTACAGGCGGCAGCCAAGGCCCAGCCAGGCGCCCGGATCTGGATTTGTGTGGACAGCACCTCGGTTATTTGGGGTCTTAGAGGCGACGCGCCGCGTTCGTCCCAATGGGCCTTTTTGGAATTCCATAACCTTGTCGATTTACTTCGAAAACAAGGCACCGAGGTTCGGGTCCGCTGGTGCCCTGGGCACCAGGGAATCCCGGGAAACGACCGGGCTGACGAGCTGGCCAAGGCCGGCTCCGCCGGACCGCCGGACCCAGACCCGAGGGCTCAGCAAACCACGTATAGCGGTGCCGGCACGGTCCTCAGAGCCATTCTTTCGAACATAGAAAAGGATTGGTGGCGCAAAGAATTTTGTGAACGGTCCCCCGCATATAGGGAATGGAAACTCCAATACACACCGAGAAAAGAGCCCGAGGAACTGCGTTTGCCAAGACCCCTACTGGGCCATTATTTGGCCACGAGGACCGGCCATGGCGATTTCAAAGCCTACCATGACCGTTTCAACCACCAGGATGCAAACACCTCGTGTGCCTGGTGCTGGAAGCGGACCTCCCCTGAACACCCGGTGCACTGCCGCCATTCGCGGGCGGTGTGGAGAAACTGGCCGTGGCCTGATAACGACCGGCCGGTCGGGCCGCCAAACCGCGCCCAACGCCGCAAATTCTTCCAGACAAGCTTCGGGCAACCGAAAAGCTTTGAGGCGTTTTCGATAGCCACCAACTACTTCAGCGCCCGCCCCAGAGCGGCCCGCCAGCGCCCCGCGCGTCACGAACGCACTTTACGCCTAGGGACACCGATCGTAAACGACTCGAACTCAGACGAGGAATAGACTTGCTGCCTTTTCACCCACAATTCACGGCACAAGCCGTCAGACGAACCCTCCGTGCACCTTAGGCACGGGGTCGCGTCAGTGAACTATCCCCCTAAGCAGGACCGGGCCCGAACCCGGTCAGGCACGATCCGCCTCTGCCCTCCTTGTTTTCCCCCTGTGTAAATAAAGAAGATAGAACGCGCGCCGAGATACCCCTCGGGAGGTTGCTAACGGCCGGCTAACAAGCCGGGCCGAGCCCGGCGTTAAATAATACTACTACTACTACTACTACTACTACTAGAGCCACTTCGAGATCTCCCATCAGGCGGGGAAGCTCATTTTTCACATGGCCGTAGAGTAGGTGGCTGAGTCGTGTGCGCAGCGTGTCAATAAGTTAATACGCTAAAGGACTTCGAACCAGCCCTGTTGGGTACCAAGTTCTGTGTTTTTACCGATTACCAGGCCCTAATTTATTGGTCGACCAAGAAACTTTTGTCCGCTCGCCAAATACGATGGGCTGACTACCTGGCCAACTTCGACATCACCTTTAAATACCGTCCCGGCAAGGATAATGTGGCAGCCGATGCCCTTTCGCGCAAAACCATCGACAACCCTACGGTCAAGGCCCGAGCTGTGTTAGACCGCACCATTGCACTAATCCCTCCAGAAAAGATCGACTCCCGACCCGGCGAACCTCTTCCAACCATTAGCAACTTGGAACCCTCCGCACCGCAGGGAGCTGACCTGGTGGCCCTTATCCTGGAAGAAAACCTGAAACAGAACCTAGGTCACCACGACAATTTGTTAACGGTACCCGAGACTACCCAGGATGGCAAGATCTTCTTAAGAACGGCTCTCATCCGCGAAGCTCATGAGCCCAAGATCTTCGGCCATGGAGGCCAGAATAAAACCCTCAGCCGCCTGAAAAGAGATTACTGGTGGCCCGACAGAAATCGAGACGTTAAACGCTACATTAAGAATTGTCGCGAATGTCAACGCAACAAGGTACGACATGATAAGACGCCTGGGCTGTTGCACCCACTGGAGATCCCTAGACGGTGTTGGCAGCACGTAATGGTAGACGGCAAAGATATGCCCAAGGATAAAGAAGGCTATAATTACGTCTGGGTCTTCATCTGCCGATTGACCAAACTTTTGGCCACCCTACCGGGAAAAAAGACGGACACCGCGGAGACCTTGGCCATGCGGTATTATCAGACCGTGTACCGTTGGAAAGGCGTCCCCGATTTATGGCTTTCCGACAACGCCGGACCGTTTATATCCGAGTTCCTAAATACTCTAAACGAGTTGACAGGAACAAAGCATAAACATGGAAGCGCCCGCCACCCTCAAAGTCAGGGCAGCGTCGAAATTACCAACGCTGAATTGGATCAGAAAATGCGCTTTTATGTAGACAAATACCAAACGAATTGGCGACGGCATATCCCCGCTTTCGACTTCGGCCACAACTCGTCCGTCCACGCCTCTATTGGCATGGCACCGATCGAAGCAGAAACCGGAGCTCGCCCTAGAGACCCGCTCTCTTTACCTTTACCCGAAGAAGACCTGGAGACCGGTCAGCAACAAAAGGCGCTGGAAATGGTCCGCCAAGCCCGGCAAGCTCAGGAACTGGCCCGCAACAACGGACTCGGAGCGCAGATAGAGCAACAGAGGCAGGCTAATAAGAAGCGGCGACCGGTCGACTTTACGGTGGGAGATGCGGTTTACGTTAGCAAAAAGGGTTTTTCCACCGAAGCTCCTACGACCAAGTTGGACTCGCAAAATGCAGGACCATGGACGATTCTCGAGGAAAAGGGCCACAGCTTCATTCTCGACACCCCTGCCTGGTATAAAGGTAGTAAGCTGTTCCACGCCAGCCGACTGCGCAAGGCAGCAACGGATCCATTACCTCAGCAGTATCAAAAGTCGGAACCACCGGTCGAAATTAACGGAGAACCGGAGTGGGAGGTGGAGCAAGTGTTGGCCTCACGTCTATTCGGACGAAAGAAGACGTTGCAATATCAGGTATCGTGGGTCGGACTCGACCCTGATGAGACATGGTATGAGGCCCGCGACTTGAAAAATTCACCAGTACTGCTGGATACCTTTCACAGGGAGTACCCGGACGCAGCAGGACCTCCGGTAAATTTGCAACAGTGGATCAGGAGCGCAGCAGAGGATGTTTTTGCGGAGGACGGACCCGAGGACAATGTTGCCGAGCACGATGCGAAAAAGACACGAGAGCGGAGGAAGGCCCCGAGGAGACACACGTGACAAACTCAAGACTCTGACCGCCTACGTCGATCAGGCCTTAGAGGGGGGTAATGTGAGGATCAGGCCCCTAGACCTACCCTCAGAATCACGACTCGGCTCCACACCGAGCCAGGGATCGGACAAGGGTCCACTTACTCCGGATTTAAGCGCGTCTCTTGAGCGCGCCGTCAATCGTGATTTCTCTCTTCTCTTCAGTTTAGAATTTTCGTCGATAGCGCCTAATACACTGAGGTTCTCCAATGTATGCCCGGCCGTGACAAGGTACAAACAAAGCCGACACTTGAGCCACGGCTCAATTGTGGATCGCGCCGTTCAGGGATGAGCCCTGAGACTAGTATAACTCTGGGTACTGTCACGAAAGCAATGCCAAAAAGATGACCCTGCAACATAGGGGCGATTGTATTCGAAAATTGAAATCTAAGCATAAAAGAGACAGACAGGCACGCAGTGCCGATCGCGTACAAGCGCCTAAGCAAACAATAACAGGTTTAGCCTGGCTCCTTGTCACGTGAGGTTGAGCTAGTCACGGTTGGCAGTCGCCCAGGCGTGCCACTCCATAATACCTATCGCGTAAGACAAGTGCCGCTGCATATGCCCGTGCACACTATGCAATTTGCCGATTGAAACCCAAATCACTTTGCGCACCCAATGAATGCATTATACACATTCTTTTGCGAGTCAGTCCTTTTACAAGTGCCTCCCTGAACAAAAGACGTGACAGTGCGCCCGACGTTGAAGATTTCTATTCTGGGGGGATCACATCCCCCGCGGTTGTCATTCCGAGCTTGGGAACACTGCGGAGAAGGGTGATTAATTTTTTTTCCTTTGCTTCTCGCCGTTATAATCTTTACACAACTTACACAGTATGAGTTCAAACCTAAACCTTTGCAGGATTCGGAACTGTCTGGTGTACCCTGGTCGCAGCATAGCTCTCCGGTTCCAGGGTTAATGTTGATCTCAACTGAAAGGACGGCGGTTGGAGCCAAGAGGAGAGCGAAATAAAAGCTGCGCATTTTTCTCTGAATGCCTGTGCAGGTATGTGTTTCTTAATAGAAGGAAATGGACAGAGTTGGTTAGGAAAAGGAGTAATATCTCTGAAACAATAAAGGGAAGTTCCTCAAGAACTTTGAAAGCTGTGACTAAAGATGTTTTTTTTGTCAAGAACTTGCTATGGCTTTGATAACCAATGCAAAAAAAACTCGTAATTTGGTGCGGTTTAAATACGTTGGGTTTGAAGAGTATAGTGATATACTTATGTCAAACCCCATGTCTCTGACCATCTGAAAGTGGATATCTATCAACGGGGCTTCCAAAGGGTACATGACTATCAGCGCGAATGTTATAAAAAGAAGCTAACTAATAAATAATATTGAAAAACTGACTAAACACTCTCAACAGAACAAACGCTAAGCTGTGCGAGATTTCCTGAGTTGTCCCCTTGGCGTTTTGAATTTTTTAGCATGACACATAAATGTCATATATTGGCGAGGGAGCGCCAATGGTAATTAAAAAGTAGTACAACCAATCCAGAATGCGGTGCCGGGAATTGCAAGGAACCTCCCTATTACAAACGCGGATTCAACTTGATGTGATACTTGTTTCAGTCACTTTTCGTGGTCTACCCCTCGTCCCTCTCGGCGGCAAAAACATGCTATTCCTAAACAGTTAAGCTTAGAAATACGCTACTTTTCATTATGTAAAACTATTTTTAATTTTTGAGGCTTACTTGCCAAGAAAACCAGCGTTATTCTTTTCAGACGTGAAAGCTAACTTATCAAAAATCAACCTTGAGAAACAGGGGAGCCCGGCCAACGGGGCCTGGGCAAATCTTAGCCTGGTAACGTAACTGATTTCGGTCAAGGTTCGGGTTTTTTTGCCACTTTGAGGTTGCATAGTAAGATTTAACAGGGAGAAGGTCACGTCCTAGACGTGTTCGTCTATCTTGTCTTCAGTTGAGATTTTTCTCTCTTCTCCTGAGTTTAAAATATTCATTGATAGTGCCCGATACACTGATCTTCTCTAATATATGCCTGACAGTGACAAACGTTAGGGTCTAGTAATCTCAAAGTCTAATATCACAGATAGTGGGAGTTAGTTATTTACCATATATCAGAACACCGGTTCGCTTTGTTATATGTTTCACCGATCGCAACAATCACACAATTTCTATCAACAGGATAATTAACAATTAAGAAAGTGGGTCGCCCGGTGGTATGACCGCCCGCTGATCAGTCACGTTATCACCCTGACAACTTACGCTAGGAAACCTTTACTAGCCTTGGCGATAGGAGTCAGGATCACGAAGCAGAGAGGCACTAGACAGCGACCAACTGCACGAAATGACTCAAGATTCCCGATGAGGAGAAAATAGAAAAGAAGAAGAGAGAAAGGAAGGCCAACGTGGTTCGGCTTTGTCATGTCCCATCAAATATGGGTACAATCAGCTGAAAAGTTTAAGGTTTACTCCCAGTTATACCGGACCGTTACATGAGGCTACACTCAAGTTGTAAAACAGTGATTTTATTTAACTTGCAAGGGGGTCACTAGTAGTAGTAGTAGCAGTAGTATTATTTAACGCCGGGCTCGGCCCGGCTCATTAGCCGGCCGTTAGCAACCTCCCGAGGGGTATCTCGGCGCGCTTTCTATTTTCTCTATTTACACAGCGGAAAACAAGGGCATAGAAGCGAATCGAGCCTGACCGGGTTCGTGCCCGGTCCTGCTTACAGGTTTGTTCACTGACGCGACCCCGTGCCTTCAGGCGCACGGAGGATTCGTCTGACGGCAGTTGACGGCTCTTCATCGAGAGGGGCCTGTGTCCAAACAGCGGAGCTGTCGGTCGTTTGTAGCCATGGAGACGAAGTTCCCAACAAGTGTGGGCTCGACGGCACAGGCGGGTGGTTGTTGTCGATAGCCAGCCGGGTTATCCTTGCCACGGGTAAGCGGGGAGGAGGTGGAGGGAGCAGGATTCGAACCTACGTTACTCAAGTAACAGCCATGGCGCTTAACCACTGCGCCATTCCCCCTGCTACGCGTCTTGGCTTTGCGTTGGCATTGTGGGCCGGTGCAACGGTTGAGACAGCTTCAAGTCGTCTTGATGAGAAATCCACATGGCTCCATAGAGCCCAACGTTATGACCCTGTGCACATCATGTTCATAACTTGTATGCACGCTCTTCCGATCAACCCCCGGAATTGTAAATATCCACCACCGGCACTTGGACGCGCAATTCGGTTTGGCGACGCTGGCTTGGTGTAAAGTTAGTCCAAGAAAATACCGCTGTTGGGTTTAGCGGCGTTTCTCTTTGCGGTGAGTTTGGAGGTTGGGATGCGGACATCGCACTGTACAATCTACCCGCGAAACGATAATCAAACCTTAATAACTCCTGGAGGTTGTCACCTTCTCGGTGTGCCAGGAAGCAATCCGAACAATAGAGACGACAATATTTATCTCTCAAGGCGCCTAGGAATGGAGGCAAAATTGATTCGTTAAAAGTCTTAATATCTGTCGATTGCGACTTTGCTGATTAATTCTACTCGCACCAATGATTAGCCTATTCTTCGCGACAGCTTTTGCACTAATTCAGGCTGCATTGTCACAAGGACAAGATCCCCTCCAGGATGCAGCCGCGCGGGGTCCAGGTCCAGGTCCGGGTCCGGGTTCGGGTCCCTTTGCGTTTCCAAACTCGACCAGCAACGGCTCCGTGGACGTCTTTGGCGTGCTCTCGCACAGCAAACCCATCAACGTGCCGTTCCGAGAAGACCACCCGCAAAAGCCCGTAGGCGTGCGCCAAAGGGGCCCGCTGCAGACCAACAAGTTTTATGCCAATTTCTTCGCCAACAGGCAGGATAATGCGACGTGGACGCACCCGTACTCGGTGTGGTGGTCCAACGACACGGCCAAGCAGGGCCACGGTTTGTCGGTGTCCCACACGGACCGGAGCCAGTTCATCTACGGGCCGGGAAACCCGGTGCAGTCGTTTCAAGACCCGTTGTTCCGGCAAGCCGTTGCCCTCTCGGCGCAGGAGCTGCAGAACGGTACCGTCTTGACCACGGACGGCTTGACCGCCTTTTCGGTCAATGTGCACCTGGCTCCGAACAAAAGGGCCAAGCCCGTCATTTCGTTTCCCCTCGTGCAGGGCATGGCTTTCGTCACGGGCGTGTATCGCAGTGCTAGGGTGCTCATCCAATCCCAGTCGGGGTTTGTCGGGGTTCAAAGCATACCGGTCTACCCGGACGGGCTGGGCGCTGCTGTGTATGGATGGACTGTCCGACTAGGCGACGGAACAGACTGGCTGATTTATATGACGCCGAGCGGTGGTTTTGAGAGGCCAAACATGACCATGGTAAAAAACGGAACCCTAGCGGGGCCGAGAAACTTTTCCGGGACGGTCCAAGTCGCCAAGAATCCCCTCGAGGAGCATGGCATGCGGGTCTTTAATAGGGCTGCCGGGGCATATCCCGTGAGCGCCACAATATCGGGATCGGTTTCGGGCAGGACCGGCACCTACACGTTGAGCTGGAAAAAGGCCGGCCTTCAATACCGTCCGTTGCTCATATTTGCCCTGCCGCACCACGTCAAGTCCTTTGATCAGAGGACTTCCGAGGGCATTACCAACGTCACGCTGGCAAGCACCACAAAGGGTATTGCAACTGCAGTCTTTGCTGAATCTTTCACAATGGTAGAGAGAGAACTCCCGACGGATATTGGGCTCGACCCGTGGTCGCCAAGACTTGGATCCGTGGGCTCAAAGAAGGCACCCGGCGGCACCGTCTCGCGCGCAGCCAAAGCCGCCATCGTGGCTGCTGGCAAGTCGGAGCTTGCCGAGGACATAATCAAGCTCACAAACCTCACATCCAAATACTACGCGGGGATTGCCTTTTCCATGTATGCGAGGGCGCTGTATGCCGTAAACAATATAGCAGAAGTGACCAACTATACGGCCGGAGCTCTCAGGAAGCTCGAGGCGGCGTTCGACCGATACGTTAGAAACCTCGAGCCCAACCCGCTCTTCTACGACAACGTCTGGAAAGGCCTCGTGTCCTCGGCGTCGTACAACAACAGCGACCCGCTGGAGGACTTTGGCAACACCTTTTACAACGACCACAACTTCCACTACGGATACTACGTCTACACGGCCGCCATCATAGCCCACTTCGACCCCTCGTGGCTGACCAGGAACGGCTCCGTCAACAGGATCTGGGTCGACAACCTCATCCGCGACTGGTCCAACCCCTCGACCGACGACCCCTACTTTCCCTTCTCGCGCTCATTCGACTGGTTCCACGGCCACAGCTGGGCGCGCGGCGTGCTCGAGGCCCCCGACGGCAAGGACCAGGAGTCCTCGGCCGAGGACGCCTTTTCGACCTACGCCATCAAGATGTGGGGCCGCGCCACCGGCGACGCGCGCACCGAGGCCCGCGGCAACCTGCAGCTGGCCGTCAACGCCCGCAGCCTGCAGTCGTACTTTCTGATGGCGGACGACAACGACGTGCAGCCGCGCGACTTCATCGGCAACCGCGCCGTGGGCATCCTGTTCGACCGCAAGGCGAACCACACCACGTACTTTGGCGACCAGACGACCTTCATCGAGGGCATCCACATGCTGCCCATCGTGCCGAGCAGCGCCTACGTGCGGCGCGCCCCCTTTGTGCGCCAGGAGTGGGACCAGTACTTTGCCGGCAACCGCACGGGCAACCTGACCGGGGGCGGCTTCGTCGGGCACGTTTATGTGAACCTCGCCATTGCGGACCAGGCCGGGGCGGAGGAGAGCTATCGGTTCATGAGGGCACAGAGGGCGAACAGCTCGTACCTGGACGGGCAGAGCTTGGCCTGGAACCTGGCTTATACTGCTGCTCTGGGGGGTAGTCTGGCTAATAGCACCGCCCCGAGGCTGGCCAAGGCACGATTTGTTTAATAACTGTGCATTGCATTTGCCTCCATCGAAGACCAGGGTGATGGCGGGCTGGCTGGGGAGAGATTGGGCCTGTTAGCCTTTAGGGCTTTTGACCAGGCCCATTATGCGAAATCATCGTACTCTGTTTCCAAGAAACGGTGCGTATATTAAACACTTATTTATCTACAGTTCTACACCAGGTCTTTACATCCTCCGAATATTTTAATTTATATCTCGGTTAAGAGCTAAAAGCCTGTATCTACTTATACTACCGGCTCGTCAGGAATAACTTTACAAGACGTTGTTCTGACATAAAGGCCAATTTAAGCTCAATCAGGGGCATATTTAACACCATCCTCCTTGCTCGGGCATTGAAAAGCCCACCACATTGGTATGCACAAGCCTGAAGTTTCATCTCTGCCAGTTTGCTCTTCAACCAGCGCTCATTGTATAGCCTTTAATCAATCCGCATTCCTGGCCCAGTTTTGGGATGATGCACGCTTTCTCGGCTTTTGTATTCGGGCGCTTGAACAGTACCCTGACGTAAAGTCCCACAGGGAATGGAATACCGGGGGAAAAGAAAAAATGGTTTTGCGATAACCCCAGAGGGAACCCGAATATGCACTACACACAGCCGTCGCTTGAATTTTCCATATACTTACACGATATCAGCCTAAGCTTGCTCGCAACGCCTCTCCTCTTGTTTTTTTCTGATGTCAAACCACCGAGCTTTGGCTTGTGGCTGCGAGCCGAGGCGTGGGGCCTTTTTAGGCAGAAACCGGACGGGGTCTGGGTTCTGGGTATATGCAATTCCCATTGGGGTTCTCCCTCCACGCAGGGAAGATTTCAATATGCCAGGTTATGTTGTATTTGCTGCCTGGTTTGACTTCCTGTTTCTAATCGTGCACTCTGTACACTTGTCGTTGCTTCCCACGACAAAGCGAAAATGGCCGGGCATTATGAAAACAGCGTCTTGGCCTGGCACAGTATGGGCAAAGGATTCCCCCAATCGAAGCCACGTAAGCCATGTGACAGAAGGCTGACGCGAAAGGCATTGTAGCCTTCCGGAAAGCGAGTTTGTAAATCGTCAGCGTTACCTTTCATTGGGTCGCGCTAGCTTGTGAAGCAAACAGGGCGGAAGCAATGGGGGTAGTTATGAGGTGCATTGTGAAAAAGGTCGAACTGGGAAACAAGCTGCCTGATACACAAAATAAAGAAACATGGAAGGAGAATTTGACATTGATATAACATTAGCCGGAAAATTCTTTTTACGGTAAAAATGTTATTGAAAGAAAACAGTGCGAAATGCAAATGGTTATAAAATCCATTACAAATGAAATTATACCAAATATTATTGGCAATTGCCGCTATTAAAAGATAGTATGTATATTTTGTAGTCGTTAAACGGCCTTCCTGCACGGAGACATTGACGTGGACATCCATATGAAGCCTCCAGCAGGATACAATTGCCCAAAGAACAAGGTGGACGTGGCCCCATTCCTTTCGCAGATAGACTTGAATACCACAGAGCACTTTGCCAGAACCCTAGTGGTTATTACCCGTGTCTGTGCGACAATCTTCTATGCCTGGTCGGTTGTTATGCTTGTCGTCTCATCCTTCCCCCCGGAGCTGGACGACCGTCCTTTTGGTTTCGGCTCCGGGACCTTGGCGGACGCCGGGGCCTTTTTACGGATCTTGATTCCCGGTCCATGCAAGGGCGGTACGAGAGCAGGCTCGACCGTAATCTCCCACGGCAAATCCTTGTATCGCGGACAATCTTTTGTGACCTCGTGCTTCTTCATCTCGTAGCTCGTGCAATCCTTGCTGGGCTTGACGATGAAGTGGTAGCAGCCCGGCACCTGGAACTGAGCCTCCTTGCCGGGCAGGGTATACACGGGGTAGGGCGAGCCCCAGTAGTTGCCCTTGGGCCCGGCTCCTTGAGGACGGCCTTGCAGCGGTTGTAGTATTCGTCCTTGTTGTACTCCACCCGGGCGGAGCCGCCCTGCGCAGGTGCAGCGCCGACTCGTGGAGCTACGGCGCCGTTTTGTGCGGCGCCGACCCCCGCCCCGCCGGCGCTCACCTGTAGAGCGTACAGGGTGAAGGCGGGTGCGGTAGCTCCGAGCATGGCGACAGGTGCAATTGGGGGCGAAAAGGAGGTTTGAGAAATGAGATGTAAAAGCTACACCGAGGTTGGAACAACCAACATTGTATGAGTGAGTTGTAATAGCCCGTGACTGGTGTATTGCCATCTGATTTACAATCTTGCCTCTTGGCCCGAGTCTGTTGCTTTATATGCCCGATATTTTTGGATCAATACTTTGCCAACACCAGGTATCCCTGTTCCGGACTCGCCGCGTCCAAAAGACCTGCATAAAATTCGAAAATTAATGTTTTTATTTTAGGGTCAAGCCTCAATTCTGCTCCTTTGTATAGAAATACTTTATATATTTGACAACCTTTTTAATTATGACATGAAAGCGGCCCAACCGAGTCCATATTGCTTATCTTGAGCGGTGCAAGTCGGACTGACTCTACGTCTACAGAATTCCCATCGAAAGACCCAGGTCTGGCCGATTCTTGATATACAAATAGCTTTATCGGGAAACGCGCGACCTTGACTGACATCTTAACATGAAAGAAAAAAACGACTTTTGCAGCCAGTCCTTGTCATTAACTAGAGCTTTTGCACCAAGATCAAAGTAACCGCTTTCCGACTTCCACTCGCTTTTACGTGAGTCTCACAATTAAATGTATTATATTCGCCGACAAAAGCCATTGCAAACTACAAATATGACGCAACTATCTAATTCAACACCGCAGTCGATCCTAACCGTTTACATTACCGACGTGGTCAAGCGCCTGCTATCTAGGTCACCTTGGAAAAAAAAAATACGCCAAAAGCCCTTTCAACAAAGCTGGGTGCTTGACTGAATTCGATTCAGGGAGAGAGGGGCTACGAGTTTTTAGTCGAATTCTGTTTGGCGACTCAGGCGCGTTGAACATGCAGCCGACACTCAGCGATTCGTGTTCTCCAGGCCATGAGGGGCTTAATATCAGGGGGGCTGGTCGGGCACGCAGAGCAACTTTTTTTGCCAAAAGAAAACTAGACTGGGCTGGGCCACGCCCTTTTGGCGGCCAGCAAACACAAAACTGAGTTGTGTGTGTGCTGTTTTTTTTCGCTTTCATGAGCATGTCTGAAGAGTTTTCATGTAAATGACCCCACTGCCCGCCTGCACCCTTTCCCGGCCCCATGGCGAGTCAAGCCGCGCTGCGAAAAACCCCCGAGTCAGCACGCGGGCGAGAGGTCCCTCGACGCACCATCCAGCCGCCAAATCAGCCACGCGGACCACGCCACCGGCACGGCGGCCAGCCTGAGCAGCCACACGGCGCCACCGTCCACGCCGGCGAGGCGCAGCGCGCCCAGCACGGCGGCGCAGACCAGCGCGCTGGCGATCTGCGGGAGCGAGACGGCCATGTTGTGCAGGCCCTGCACGCCGGCGACGCCGGTGCGCAGCTCGGCGAGCTCGGCGTTGATGAGCGCAAACGGCACCCACATGGTCACGGTCCAGGTGGCGCCCATAAAGCAAATAAGGGCCAGGGAGGCGTGCGTGGAACACAGGAGGAAGGTGAGCAGGAGGGAGGCGGTGGCGAGGACCTGGGAGAGGAACCAGATGCGCGGCAGGGTGATTTTGGGACACGAGCTGGCGTTGACGAGGGTCAGGACGAGGGTCGACGAGAGGGTGCCAAAGGAGAAGAAGAGGGATGCGTAGAGCGGGTAGGATTTCGCCTGCGTCTCTACGGACTTGGTGGCCAGCCCGCGCTGTGTGGCCTGGACAGAAGAGATTTCCAACATTGCTAGAATTGGATTTCTGTCAGTAGTTTCTCAAACTAAGAGGGGTGAGGGGATCTCATGGGTGAAAGTGATTACCGGTTTCATAAGCGTAGCTGGAAGGATGCATTGTTAGTCTCTCGCAAGCGTTCGAAACGAAACAATGCTCTCTTACGTACCTAGACATGTAATAAAGCATAGGGAACCAGCCACACCACCCCAAAAGCTGTATGTTGCACACTTTATTCGTCAGCGGCGGCAAGCGACGCCACCGCCGCACCAGCGCGCCCGGTGCACACAGGCTCAGAACCTTTCTCAACCCAAACGACCCCGGGGAGCGGAAACGCGGCGTGGCTTCGCGCGGGGCGAACCAGCAGACCAGGCCAACCGTGGCGGCGGAGCACACGGCAGCGACGCATGCGAGGGTGCGGAACGTCACCGCAGGGTCGGTGTCGGGATGACGACCGACGGCGACGAAGCCCACGGTCGAGAGCGTTGCCGAGCCCAGCACGTTCCACCGCATCGACCAGGCCGCGGCGGCAAACTGCTGGCTCGGCGGGCAGTTGTCCACGACGATCGCCCGCACGCCGACCGAGTATGCGCTGAGGGCCAGCAGGATGACGACCAGGCAGACCACGGCCAGGGCGCGCGGCTGCCACGGGGTGGCGAGCGGGTCGGGGGTGAGCTCTTGGGCGCAGGCCATGGCGAGGGTCGACAGCATGACGAGCAGCGAGCCGCCCATCATAAACGGCTTGCGGCGGCACAGCGGGTGGTGGATCTCGTCGCTCAGACTGCCGAGAATGGGCTGCACAAAGGCGCCGAATATGGGCCCCAGCGCCCAGATGATCGAGATGCTGGCGCCATCCAAACCAAGCGAGCGTAGGTAGGGCTGTTTTGGTTTTGTTTCTCATTTGATCAGTACAGAGCTGGGCATGTGGCAAAACGGCTTGCATTTTACGAACCGTGCCGCTGGACTGGAGTAAAAACCAGTAAACTTGGAGTCCGAGGCTAGGACATGTTAGGAGTAATAAACCGAGGATATCTAGTTCCTCGGGTGACTTTGGGTCAATCAGCTCGTCCACCTCTTCGAAATCCTGTTCATCTTCTTCAGATGGCATCCTTTGCATTAGAAGATCATCATGTCGCTCTTCCATTGAAGCGGCCATTTGCAGGTTACTGGAGACAAAACCTGATTGTTGTAGGAGCAGGTGGCAGGTTCTCTGCTATAACAAGCCTTTCCTGTCTTTGCTCTGAACCTCGTCTACCTTACCCCTCTTTGTCTGTTCGTTTGCATCCACAACCGCTGTGACTGTCACTGCATAAAAAGTGGTGACCTCTTTGAGCAGCTACGTTGAATGAATATTGGAGATTGGTCGGGTAGAAAAAATGAGGTTTCATTACACAAGCCACCCATACGACGCTGCACGAGATAAAGTTGGTACACCGTGCCGGGTCTGGACTTGATCTGCGCGCTCAAACCTTTTTCAGGCATGTTGCGACCCTATCTCGTTTGGCCAGCTGGGTTCATCTATACCATGAACCTGACCCCCAGGGATTATACCAGTAGTATAAACCTAAAATTATGTGGGGACATGACACTGTAGAGCGAGCACCGTTTACAAAACGGTGGTTTATCGCTCCTCATTGGCATCCGTGGATATATGTAAAACTGAGAACTACGATGTTTGGTTAGGTGAAGATGGGTGAATCAAAAGTGTACGTCACAACCCGCAGAAAGATCTTGAGTCCAAGTAATTTGGATCCAGCCGACGCCAACGGTGTTTGCAAAACGGCATTGCCAACATGGGCTGGGTAGACGAGTTAGTTTAGTCCGCCAGACCTACACAGGCTACACTCGCAGCTCACTCTCTCCCGTCGCAGTTTTTGAATATTCAATTCGTGACATCAAATAGTACCCTCACATCACCAGCTTTTCCCGGCGATCAGCGATAAAAGCCACAATTCGACTGTGCGCCATCGCTGTCATCAACACAACTACCTTTTGAAGAACGAGTGCAGACTGTAGAGCTGAGATGAAAGATGATGGTCCGAGAGACGGGCAATGTCCCGATGGTTCGGATGGAACATACTAAGCCTACCTCGGTAATGTATCTTTGCGGGACGACTCGAGCTTTTATGCGCACAAGGAGAGTTCCAACTTACTCAACTATGTATATTCTTTTACTTGCCTTGTTGAGAGAGCAATTAGTCCATGCAGCCACATTAATATTGCTTAGCAGAATCCACCCGTGAGGTTGAAAGCAGCGACGGCTTGGTCTTTGTATAAGCTAAGCTGAGACCCAATGGTGCCTGAAGACGCGCCTCCTCGGGTACCGCTGCTTCCCAACACATTCATTCTCAGTCAACGGCATTTTGCCACCTTCATTCATTAGCAAGCTCGTCCCAGAGCTTCTAACCAGTCATGCGCGCTCCCTTCGCCCTCACCTCCATACTCTTTGGATGTGCAGTCCAAGGTTGTGATCGGCTGCTTGGATTCAAGGCCGAACCGGAGACGGAGACGCGATCTCTGGAAGAGCTGCACCAAGCCGCGCTGGCAGAGGGAGGAGTTGTGACAGTCTGGCACGGCGGTGATGAGAAAACACAGCAGGACGCGACCAAGGCAGCGTTTGAGGCGCGCTTCCCAGGAATGACGCTCAACATGACGGTCGACGTGTCCAAGTATCACGATTCGCGCCTGGACGAGGAGCTGGCCAAGGGGGGCCCCGTGACGC
Organism: Pyricularia oryzae 70-15; assembly: GCF_000002495.2. Classification (NCBI taxonomy): domain Eukaryota; kingdom Fungi; phylum Ascomycota; class Sordariomycetes; order Magnaporthales; family Pyriculariaceae; genus Pyricularia; species Pyricularia oryzae. The sequence continues at coordinate 5,415,715 of NC_017844.1, read as the reverse complement.
CCGACAGCATCATCCTGCAGACCCTGCACGACTACCCGCGCTGGGCCCAGCAGGGGGCGCTCCTCAACTACAAACCGCAGGGCTTCGACGGCATCCCCGCAGAGGCCAAGGACTCGGCCACGGGAGCTTGGCACGGCGTGTTTTACATCTCCTGGCGGATCGTGGCGAACCCGGCAAAGACGAACGGGCTGGCGGTCGAGGAGTTTGACGACTTTTTGAAGCCCGAGCTCAAGGGCAAGATTGTCTTGACGTACCCCAACGACGACGATGCCGTGCTCTGGGCCTTTCATCTCATGTAAGCGACCCCCCCTCCTCGGATGACGACATGTAAAAAAGTCAAAAACAACTTACCAAATACCCCCCCTTCCCGTTTTGGAAGAATGCAGCAAAAAGGCATCGCCTGGTTCGACGCCCTGCTCGCCCAGAAGCCCCGATGGGTCCGCGGCACCGCGACGCCGTCGACCATCGCCGCCTCGCCCGACCACGCGCAGGCCGTCAGCTTCACCACGTCCGGCGGCCGGCCGGCCCTCGCCTCGACGTACCCGACGCGGACCAACTTTGTCGCGTGGCCCCAGACGGCCGGGATCCTCCGGGACGCGCGGCACCCCGAGGGCGCCAGGCTGTTCCACAACTGGCTCCTGAGCAGGGAGAGGCAGGAGACGCAGGACTGGCCGCTCAGGACCGACGTGGCGCCGCTGCCCAACGGTTTTCCGCTCGACCGCGACATTGCCAAGGTCGCCAACACCAACGCCGCTGCGTTCCTGCCGTGGATGAGGGACAGGGTGAGCGTCGAGAGGCTGAAGCTGTGGTTTGAGACCAAGATTGGCACCCCTCAGGGCCTGAGCCCGCTGGAGGATGATCTGTAGACTGTAGATATTGGGAGATGACAATAGGCTCAAAAGTGGGCGCTGACACGGACGCCATTTTTGGCGCTGGCCACCTTGTTTCCTGCGCTAAAGACTACATCTGCGCCTTGTAATGCACAGAAGGGGATCAAAACTAACGAGACCATCAAGTCCTGGCAACTGGTGATGTTAGAACCCGAAGGCGTCAACAAGACGACACAAGGTACTTGCTGACACCACAGCGGCACAGCCTATGATGTGAATCTCAGCCTCGTTCCCCTTGAGCTCGCCTGTTGGGCCCGATCGGAGAGTAGCCAGCGGAAAATCACAGCTTTCCATCGACTCCTGTTCCACCATGTTTTGACACTTCCACACTTAGTATTAGATCTTCAAAGACCTGCTGATCTCGAGCAGGACAACACTTCCTCAACAAACTCAGTTGGCCTGTCCTCGCTGATGATGCGGCCGACCTGATGTAAGAGCCCCGAAGTTTGATGGCCCACATCAACCACCGCAGGCAGACGAAGAGCTTGAGGCCCATAAGCCCTTTGTCATCAATCTTTTAGCAGTGCGGGTGGCAGTGGCGTAAGCGTCGTTGCCCCTAATTACTTTTGTACTTGTGCTAATTCGATGACCTTTGAAACAAACAAGATCCACCTGGTTGAAATGGTTACTGAAAGAGATGCCACAGTAGCTCGCAATCAAACTGCTTTGTGAAAATAAGCATAAGACCGTAGGTTTTTCAGCTAACGTTGGGCTCCACATCTCCGACCCCCCTAAAGTCCGGCCCCCTTGAAAAATGTAACGACGAAATACCCCTTTTATAAACCGATTTAAATGTAAACCTATCAACGCACAATAATACAATCATTGTCAGGCTCTCCCGGTTCGCTAACCTCTTCTCCATCGTTCAAAGCTTCTAAACAGTCCCTATTATTTTCCTGTGCTTCATAAACGTTTTTTTTGCTGACCAAAAGCTCGTTGGGATCCGGAATCACCCTTTTCCTTTTGACCGGCCGTACCGCCTCCAATTTTGCTTTTAACAAACTGATTTTTTGCTGAGCTTCAGCCAATAAGATATCCTTGGTTTCGAAGCTTTTTTGGACTTTTGCAAACAAAAGCCGTGAAGTGGCGTTACTTTTTTCGGACCGGGAAATTTCCTGTAGTTGAAGTCGAATATCTCGGGTCGTTTTAGGGGTTTTCCAAATAAGTAAAGACTGGTCGTTAATTTTTTGGGTTGGATTTTCCGGTGTTTTATCCCTTTGGAAGCCGTTATTTTTACCTTTTTCGACGTTGGCGTTGCTATTTTCTAATAAAAAAGGGTTTAAAAGTGGTTTTGCCAAGTTCACCGGCCATAACCCCGTCGTACGCCAACCAGATTGAATGGTTTTTGCTATAAATGCTTTTGATCTGGCTTTTCGATAGCAAAGTAGAAAGTTTCGTTTCCCAACAACCGTTGAACAGCAAAACTGGTTTACAAATCCCAGGTGACGTCGATAAGCTTCCTTTAACGGCCCAAAAACCGATAAATCCAACGGTTGAAGAACGTGTGACGAATGAGGGGGTAAATATAGGAGTTGAATATTGTTTTGCAAGCAAAGAAGCATAAATTCGTCCGTTATATGTGATCCATGGCCATCCAGAACTAATAACCGCTTTTCAGGGGTTAAAGGTTGGGTATACGGAATAAACACCTTTTTTAACCATTCGATACCTGTTTCATTATTTGTCCACCCGTTTTCGGTTGCATGAAATTGCCAGGTATCGAAAGGACTTAAATCAGCTGGAAACCATTGTTGCTGTACGTTTTTCCCCTTAAATATAACGAGGGGAGGTATAACAGCCCCCGTAGCTGATACACATTCGATTATGCTCGTCCAACCCCGCGTTCCAGGCTCTTTTCGCTGTAATGGCCGGATTTTATTACGCCCTAACACCAGGCCATTAGATCCTTTGCCTTCCATTATACCTGTTTCGTCCATATTCCAACGGTTGGCCGGTTTTATAGTATCGACAACGGGATTTTTCAAATAGGACCACCAAGATTTAATTACCTCGGTTGTAGCCCCATTAACCCGGGCATTTTCTATTCGCCGGGGTCTTTGGGTTTTCAAAATTGGATATCGGGCTATAAAACGGCTAACCCAATGTTTCCCAAGGCTTTTTCTTTCTCCGGCGGCCTGAAGAATTCGTTCCGCAAAATAGCGTAGTTCTTGATGCGTTGGCGGAAGGCCTAACGCGGCCTGCGCAAGTACCCAATCTGCCAAATAGGTTTCCTGCTCCTGTGAAAGCCTTTGACAAAATCTTTTCGCTTGTTGAATTGACTGGGCCCCCTTTAAACGATCGTGAAGGGTACTCCGAGGAATACCCCATTTTTGCGAGGTTTTGTGAACTGATTTGCCATTTCTTATGTCAGAAATGGCAGCAAGAAGCTGATTTTCAGTGTACTGTTTCATTGGAAGGTTTGGAGCAAGAATCTTCAAAAATCAAGTTCTAAAGTGAAAAATTCGTCTAGATATTTATAAAATAAAACAAAGGGTTGACGTGGCTGAGTAGATATTTTTAGGGGCCGGACTTTAGGGGGGTCGGAGATGTGGAGCTCAACGTTAGTGTTTCGGCCAGGGCCAGTAACTTTCAGACGCCTGCAAACGGAGGATTTGTTTCGAAGGAGATCTCTATTAGTTCATTTGCCCAAGTAGAAAAGTACAAACATGGACAAAACGGTCAAGGGTTGAGAAAAGCGTGTCCGTGGCACCATCTACCCACCTTATCCACACTCTACAGCCCTACTGTAAGGTTCCCAAGCAGGAATTTGGCCTTGATCGTCATCTCAACCACTGTTGCAAGTTCGGATGTATTCCTGACAATGGTCGACGAGCCCTTGCCCGTTGCCTTTTCGCCTTTTTGGCCAGGGACAAGGGAGGCATACCTGATGATACCCCAGTGCCTAGGTGACAATACAGGTCCACAGGAACGGTTAAGCGAGTACTATAGTAGATGTAACCACCCCACCTAAACGAAACAAAGAAATGCGTGGTGCCGATTCAACGTTTTTTTCGTTCTTCTCCAGATCCCAGTCTTGAAAACCAATCCGACGGGCCGTACCCTGTTGATGCCGAATATGGCTGTTTTTCTCTCGGTCTGGAGACGAAACGGAAACCCCACTGAGGGGTCGGGAATATTACGACTTGCCCTGCCTGATATTGCCTAGAGGCCAGACACGAACCACGCAGAGCCTTTTCCCAGCGACTAGGGTTTGAGGCTTTGTTTGAGGGACAGCTTTTACCTAAACCTTAAAGCGAGCGTGCGTGCCCATTACAGAAGTTGAGGTTAGTGGGGATGCTGCATTAACCTTGTCAGATCAGTTTCGGGGGACCCTGATTATGCACCAATCCATAATCATGGTTTTGGAATGGTTCATTTGCCAACTAAGTAAATAACTTTGTAAAGTAAAATGAATTGATATCGTTAACGAAATTTTTGGAGAGAACTACTGGTCTAGAAAGAGGGAATTAACCATATGGTGCAGTGCGTCTCTTGACTCTAAAACGCCAACAAGCAGGATCGGGAATCCGTCATTCAAACGTACGAGGGTGAAGATAGCTTTCGAGGACATTGATTGTTGACAGGCCTCACCGCATCATTCATCCCTTTTGAATGCACATCAGACAATATTTTTCACATTCAACGACTTATTCACAAGTATCTCAACATTCCACGACCTTGAAATGGAATCTCTCATCTTTCAACACCTACAATGGGCCTCTAAACTCTCGGAACAGAAAGCCATGCACTGGCGACGAGGCTCAAGCAGCAGCTCAAGCAGCAGCCCACATTCGACGGGCAGCTACAGCCGCCTTTCGGACCCAGCGGGCCACCAGAGTGCTCCTGGCTGGATCCCAAGGCGGAGGCAGTCGGACAGCAGCTCTGTCAAGTCGCCAAGGAGGTCCTGGAGCTGGTCTCGCACGTGAACGACGTCTTGATAGAGGAGCCTCCACTACAAGCCGGAAGCACCTGAGCGCCTTTTGCCTGCGTGTTCACGTTCCAGGTGGCCGAGCATATCCTTTCTGCAGGACCATTTGTCTTGCGCAGACCCAATGGTGCGAGGTGATTCCCCGCCACGCTGCGTAGGCAGGGGAGCAGGTTGATGGTGCATGGATACGGGCCTGCCGAGGCCAGACGGGTGGCTGACGCTGGTCGAGCGGGCGATGAGGTCCATGGATCTGCAGATGGGCCTCATGACGAAGACGAAGGAAAGGGGTCTGGGAGAGTTTGAGGGAGGTTTTGGTGTTAAATCGCAGACAAGAAGGGGTCGTAAACATTGGAGCAAATGACGAGTATGGAGAAGCGCCTGGACTCGTTTTCCAACCTCAAACCTGTGGACGCCTCTATGTCTGGTAAGAATTCACCGAGATTTCAAACCGACACGTCTTTAGATATAGTTCTCCATTGCTTGCAGTCTGACGCTTGGAACCAATGATAAATCTTCATACTATGTACATACACTTCATAACACTTATTTGACCCATCATCTTTCCTCGAGCCCCATGAGCCTTACACCGGCTTATACATGGCCACTAAGTGTCTTCCGTGACCACCAGCTCGATGCAAAATGAGCAAAATGAGCTAAAAACCGTCAGTGTTTTAGTCTTGGTCTTGGGTTGTCTCGTCCCTCACATCATTTTGTGGTCGTGACTTAGGAATCCTCTGGCTCGACCCAACACCGACGAAGCCTAACTGTCGAGTTGACCTGCAACGCAGTCACGGCACCCTTTCGTTCGGGGCGTTGGATTGTTCGTATTCCTGTGGGACTTCAGGCATTCTTAGTCACGCGGCTCACGCCCAGTCCGGATTTCATTGTTATTGCTTTGAACCCACATGAAAATCTTGACCTGCTTCACGGCGAGCTACGGAGGCCCCGATACCTGCTCCCCCGATGACGACTTTCAGGTGCAACTGAGTCTCCGTTGTTACGACGCTTTCGTGCAGGCAAAAGGGCTAGAATGCAGACTTGAAAGCAAACCAGCTGCGGAGAAAACATTGTATCTTGGATAGAGATCGGGATAGAGATCGAGTCTAGCACGATCCAGAACTAGGTTCAGTCTGTAGCTTGGGTCAACCCGTCAAGCAAATTTATCTAAAAGCCGGATTTGATGCAAACATCGCTTTATTGAATGCAAAGTGTGCTAGTATCACTTCAGTTGCATGCATTGTGTAAACCCGTACCATCCCGTCTTCCTCTCCCTGTCCCCGCCCCACAAGCTTCCATCTCCAAATACAACCCGAAACCTTTACTGTTGGGAATAATGGCATTTGACTTGCATTGCTGTCTCTCAAACATCAATGTTTGTGGTCCACTTGATTGTTTGACAAGCTTATCTGAAATAAACCGCCGGTTCTTGAGCTTCTTCTCCATGAACAAATTTGCAGCCGTCGTGGAAGGCCAAAGAAACGTAAAGTTTCAAATTCAAAACTCATCCGCTGCTGCCTCAAAAGGTTGCTAAATGTTGAAAACCTGCCACTGTTGCATCCTTGCTCCCAACAATGCGGTTTTCTTTTTCCAGCGTCGGCGGATAATCTCGCATCGGAATAGATTTGATAATGGGCCGGCAAACAATGTTCACGGCGCCCCAATACTTAACTCGCAGCCTAGCGTCGAGGATGTTGTCGGTCGGGGTGGGGGATCATGGGCATGAAAGTTGAGCCACCAAAGACTTTGCTGGTCTGTCAGTTTCGAATGTGGAATTTCCACCAGTTTTACAAGGCCAAATCCCTCTCTCCCAGACTTGAACCCGTATAGGATTGTGTGCGCCTTGCACAAAAGGTGCACAGCTATTTCAATAGATTACCTCGGACAAGTCGATATTTGGTCAGGCCTGCAACGAGGATGCCGGCAGCGCGGTAATAAATTGGCAGCTTTAAATCGGTATCACCCTGCAAGTTTCGTCATCAAGGAATACAAAATACTGATCAAGCTGCGGGGCCCAGAGGGACGTCTGAAGAATCTCGCTTGTACCATCAAGATCAACAACTTTCAAGTTGTCGTGGTCGTCAAAAACGACGCAGGCCTGCTTCAAGAGAGTCTGCAAATTTTCTGATTGGTTCTGTTACGATCAAGGTATCGGGCTAACCTGCTCTCAAGGTATAGGTACGATTAACTGAAGCAATTAAGCGAGTGGTAACGGGGTTCTCAATAACTGGGGTCAAGTCATAATCGGGTCCAAATATTGAGGTTGAGCAGAGGCTAATAGCTGCTGAGCAATCTTAAAAATACATGTTGGCCTATCCTATGATATAACCTAAACTGAAATCCCAACTCCAACCTCAACTTCAACGCAGTACTTTTGCACGCCCGACGCGTTACGTTGGGTCAAAGGAACCAAATGGCACGTTCCAGTTGAACCTGCCCTAAACTTTGTGTTTGTAACAGTGGTTCTTGCAATGCTGCTCGACCCCCATTTCATCTATCGGGTCGTTGTTAGCCCGCAGGCCTGCAATAATCCGAGTACGACATTTATCCAAGCAGTTGTTGTATTTTTCGTCGGGGCTGTTGCCCAAAACATTGCCAAAAGTACCTATGGATAGAAGGGCTTCGTAGTCTGGCACCGCTGGAGATGTCCTCGCGGAAAGACCGTTATCATTTTGGCCATTTATTATAGGAGTTATAGGAGTTCTCGAGGTGCCAGAAGTTAGAGAAGTTCTAGAAGGAATAGCACTGGCCGTAGCGCATGCCGAGGCAAGTAAAACGAATGCAATCGAAGGTTTCATTGGAAAAAGGGAATGATTGTTTTTAAAAAGGTTAACAGTATCAACCAGAATAAGTGATAATAGTTGGAGGGTTTTAGAAGCAAATATGTAACAGTGGGTTATAATTTGAATGTGGAAAGACTGTAAACACAATAAGCGTATTTAATTTGGGCGAGGATTATATATAAAAATTGAAACATGTTTCCAAAAGCGTTGTCAATATTAGTGGTAAGATTAACACGCACATTTGCCCGGCGAATTAATAATAGTTATACTATTATAAGATTTTTAGCGTATTAATTAGGTTATTAATAGGTGAAAGCCCATTTTCTTTCATTTACCGAAGGGTATTATGCAAGAAATTTCGACTTTTCCAATTATAAACATACAAATTAAATGATGTTTTTATTTGATGATTTATTGCAAACCCTATTCTTACGGGTGAATAATACCACGGCAACGGACCAAAAAAAAACCTTTTGCTACCCTACGTTTATGCGTGCGTTTTACCAATTTAACTGTTCGCGGGGAGCTTTAAATACCTGAATTCTTTTCGCAAAAATCATTTCTAAAGCCGGAAACATCCACTAGGCCCACACCATTGACGAATTGAGCCATGGGACGGATGTTTACCTGTACGACTATAGTACGTAGTTGGCGCCAGTACGCTACAATACTTTTAAGAATACGCATAATACACTAATTTATGAGCTTTAAGAACCCAGACGGTTTGGAAATTGATTAAACAAGATTTAGTATCATAATAACCGAAGGTTGCGGGCCGAGGAAATTTGACGGGAGGATCTGCCATGGCTATTGTGTTCAAATGTCTGAAAAAGGTGCATTGTACGGCGTAATAACCCGACAAATTGGTAAAGAAAAGCGAAAAAATAAATGGCAGCTAGGGAAGAGCACGCTGGTTCTAATGTAACTGCCGAGGAGAATGAGAGTTTAGCACTCTTTTATCGTTGGGGCTAATAATAACTTTAATCAAATTTCAAAAAAGTGAGACTTTTCCCCCCATGCACCGGTGGCGACTCATACCATTCTTCGATCGAAGGATTCTTGTGCGAGGAGTCTTGCCCACAGGGCCACAGCTACCGCGTTTAGTCTCACGACAAGTATTTCTTTGAGTAAGGGTCTAACTTGGCTTCACGACCTCGGAGGGCAGACACCGCCGGGCAAGGTTTTGGGTCTGGCGGTGTCCAACGAGTACGCGAGACGAGTCTGTTAACGTTGCGTACCCCCTGTTCGGCACCCCCCCTGTTCGGCACCCAAAAATAACAACACTTTTATTTTTATCCTCCAACTTCTATTATAAATATCTCGATGAATCTGTCACTTTTGGATTTACTTTTTTCTGATTTTAATTCTCCATTTTCCAATGAAGCAATATACTGAAAAACAGCTTATATCTGCAATTAACGACGTCAATAATGGCAATCCAATTGCAAAAACCTCCCGAAAATGGGGAATACCTAGGTCTACACTTCAAAGTCGACTTAAAGGTTCTCAACCTTATAAAAAAGCACAAAACCCTTTTCAAAGGCTTTCCACGGAACAGGAAAAGCATTTGGCTGATTGGGTACTTACCCAAACAGCTTTAGGGCTTCCGCCAACGCATCAAGAATTACGCTTTTTTGCCGAACGAATTCTTCAAGCCGCCGGAGAGACAAAAGGCCTTGGAAAACGTTGGATAACTCGTTTTTTGGCTCGTTATCCAATCCTTAAAACCCAAAGGCCCCGTCGAATAGATAACGCCCGGGTTAATGGCGCTACTACGGAGGTAATTAAATCTTGGTGGCTTTATATTACGAACCCGGTTATTAACGCTATTAAACCGGAAAACCGTTGGAATATGGACGAAACCGGTATAATGGAAGGCAAAGGATCTAATGGCCTAGTATTAGGGCTTAACGGGATCCGGCCGTTGCAACGAAAAGAGCCCGGAACGCGTGGTTGGACGACTATAATCGAATGTATATCGGCTACGGGCGTTGCCCTCCCTCCCCTCGTTATATTTAAGGGAAAAAACGTACAACAACAATGGCTTCCCACGGATTTAAGCCCTTTCGATAATTGGCAATTTCATGCAACCGAAAACGGGTGGACAAATAACCAAACGGCTATCGAATGGTTAAAAAAGGTGTTTATTCCGTATACCCAACCTTTAACCCCTGAAAAGCGGTTATTAGTTTTGGATGGCCATGGATCACATATAACGGACGAATTTATGCTTCTTTGCTTGCAAAATAGTATTCAACTCCTATATTTACCCCCTAAAACGACCCGAGATATCCGACTTCAACTGCAAAAACTTTCCCAATCCAACAAAACCAACGCTACTTCACGTCTTTTATTTGCAAAAGTCCAAAAAAGCTTCGAAGCCAAAGATACCCTTTTGGCTAGCGCCCAGCAAAAAATCAGCTTATTGGAAGCACAACTGGAGGCAATACGGCCGGTTAAAAGGAGGAGGGTGGTTCCGGATCCAAACGAGCTTTTGGTTAACAAACAGAACATTATTGGATTGCAGGAAAATGATATAGAAAATTTGGAACCTTTAGCTGATGAAGAAGAGGTTAATGAACCGGAGAAGCGTGAAAACGATTATATTTTTGTCCGTTGATAATTTTATATTTAAATCAGTTTATAAAAGTAGGCATTTCGTTGTTAGATTTTCAGGGTGCCGAACAGGGGGGGTGCCGAACAGGGGGTACGCAACGTTATGTTGTGAATCCACTGATGGTGCCTTGAAAACTAAATCAAGATGATGCGTGATGTCTAATGCTTGATATTCAATGCTCCATGCTTAGTGCTTGATGGTTAATGCTTCCTGCTTAATGCTTGATGCTTCCAACAAATGTCTAATGACTAACCGCGCAAGTCTACAAATCCCAACGGCGGCACCACTGAACCATGAGCTCAGGGGTGATGGGCCGCATCTCCCTCATGCTAGTGCTGGCCTCGAGGGTCTCGTCCAAAGTAAACGAGACCCTCGCATCACCAATCATCTCGTCGTCCGGCGTTCCCCTGTAGAAATCCAACAATTGTAGAGCCGGATTGCTTTCAGCATTACCTCCCTGCATCTCACTCTCCTCCAAAGCCTCCACCCAATCCCTCCACGGAACCAGCTCCCGGACCCTCTCTCCATAAAACCCCTTGATGGCTTCGCTCAGCGTCGAAAAGTGGCCCGCGTGCGGATTAACCCCGTAGTAGTAGCAACAGCCCCCCGAAACCCCCTTTGTCTGGCCCGCAGCAGCCTCCAAGACCAACCGGGCCGCGCCCTCGGCCGTGACCCAGTCGACGGTGCTCATGGCGCCCAGATCCCGCGGCAGGACGCCCAGAGATCTCACCGAGGACGCCACCAGCCTCGGCAGCCACTCGTCGCGACTCCACAGCCCCGCGGGGTCCTCGGGCCCAGCAATCTGCCCGAAGCGCACCACGGCCGCCGACAAGCCCGACCGCCGCGCCGCCGCGTCGAGCACCAGCTCCGCCACCCGCCTGGCCTGCGCGTACGCCCCGGCCGGCACGCGGCGCGCGTCGGAGCCGTCCCAGCCCGTCGCGCTGCGCACCGTCGACGCGAGCACGAGCCGGACGTCGCGCGTGGCGCCCGCGCACAGGTCCGCCAGGTTGCGCACGGCGCGGACGTGCGGCTCAAACGCCGCCAGGGCCAGGTTCGAGTCGGCGGGCCACTGCGCGTGGACGACGCGGTCCGCGTTCGCGAGGATCTGCGCGTAGCCCTCGACGCCCAGGCCGAGGTCCGGCCGGGCGAGGTCCGCGTGCAGAAAGTCGACGCCCGTCAGGTCGGTGCGCAGGCCGCGCGAGGCGTCGAGGCGCTGCTGGCGCGCGCGGCCGTCGCGGGAGCGGTTGAGGCAGAGGATCTTGGCCACGGCTGGGTCCGCGACGAGCATGTCGAGCAGGTAGGCGCCCAGCCGGCCTGTGCTGCCGGTCAGCACGACGGTCTGCTGCGAGGTGCGGGCGGCGGGCTTCTTGATCAAGGGTGCTTCGGGTAGATCTTGTGTGTACTTGGCCACCAGGCCCGACATGGCGCGCGATGCTTCGGCGTCTGTGGTGACGGGATTGACCGAGCCGATATGCTGACCCCACAGCTCTGCGGTCAGTCGGCGAGCGGAAGGCTTTGCGTGGATGATCTTTGGGGTGATACTCTGCAGGTTAATTCTTTTGCTCTTGTCTCGGAGCTCGCTGCGGAGAAGGCGGCATGCGTTGACGACCTGGTCGGAATCGATGCCTGCTGAGAAAAAATCTGTATCCGGTTCGATGATGGTTGAGTAGGTGAGCGTCTGGAATAGACGACAGACAGACTGCAGGAGCCTCTCTTCCGAGCCAAGGTCCAGGCTGCATTGAGCATCTTTCCATCCAGCCTCGGCCTCTCTGTAGAGCTCGTCCACCTCTGGCTCGTACAGCTTGATGGACGGGACTCGATGGACAGCGTCATTGGCCAGTCTGTGGAAAGGCTTGTCGGACTTTGTGATCAAGATGAGCTGCCTACTTATCCGTGCGTGAGATGCCAGTTCGCTGTTGGCCTTGAGGACAATAGGCCAAATCTCGTCGAGCAGAGCCTCCTTTTCCTCTGTGCCGCTCGGGTGACTGGCCGGCTCAATAAGCACAGCAGGCTGGGATCGCATCGTGCCCACCACGATGGCGGACCTGACTTTTGGATGTCCACTCAAGGCATTCTCCACCGCGGTAGGGTTGAGCCTCTCGCCGTTTGACAAGACTATCAAATCGTCGCAGCGCCCGTGGTACTTCCAGTGGTCGGGCAGCGTCGGATGTTTCTTGAACAGGTCCCCAGAGCTCCACTCGTCCAAAGTTGGGAAAGTGTAAAAGACGCCCTGGATGCTCGAGGGGTCATCCTTGCGCACGATCACCAGCTCAAACACGTCGTCTTCTCCGGCGACAGGTCTCCACTCGGCGCCGAGAACCTCGGAGTGGATCGGAAGCCACTGGTATTCTTGGGGGTTGGTCTGCCAATAAAATGGCAGCATGCCGTATCTGTGAATCAGAATCAGTTTTAGGAATGACTGGGCCCAAAAACGAAATGAAAGAAAAAAAGAACTACTTACTCGGTCGACCCGAATGAATTTTGCAGCACGACTCCTCGGTCCAGCAGTCTTTTGCCCGCCGCTTCATTAAGATTACCTGGCATCAAAGAGAATGATTAGTAAAAACATGACAAATAGATAGGTTGTTATTGTTAATATGCAAAGGAAAAGAGTGAAAAAAGTCACCTCCTCCAAAGAACACAAACTTCATCCTGCCAAGCGCCTCGCATCCCCTGTCCGTAGTGCTGAGCTCTTCCAAAACCAAAGGCGGCAGCGAGATGGAATCCACATCGGCCGGGGCGTGCGCCAACTGCTGCAGTATGAAATCCGCCGTGAGCGGCCCGTCCGTGATGGCAAACGCGACGGGCTTCTCCCAGTAGACGTGGAAGCCGAAGAAGGTGTACAGGCCACCGGCGTGGAAGAACGGCATCGGCGTCAGGTTCCTCCGCGAGCGGGCCAGGCCGCGCACCGCAGGCTCGGACCCGTTCCAGACCGGCAGCCGGTGCAGCTTGTCGCCGAGCATGATCAGGCCGTGTTGCACCACGATGGGCTGCGGCGGCCCCGTGCTCCCGCTCGTGTGCAGCACGACGAACGGTTCCCGCTCGGCTTCCTCTGCCGTCCTGACGTAGGGGAAGTGCGCGACTGCGCCCTCGTCCGCCAGCCAAAAGTCCAGCGGCGCCAAGAGGTTCGCCGTCATCCCGTGTCGCTTGCCCAGCCACGCCTGCACCGACCGCTGGAACATGGCATCGTGGTAGATGACGTGGCAGTCTGTGAGCTGGAAAAGGTGCAGCTGGGTCTCTTCTGAATTTTGGGGAGACACAAATAATGCCTAGAGATTGAAGCATAAGTCATTGTTCCTGCATTATGCATATAGGAGCACACTGAGTGGCAATCTTACCTTGTAGCCTGCCTTGACGGCAGCAATGACAAAGATGAGATAGACGGCATTGTTTTCGCCGACATACGCCAAGGTGGGAAACGCTTTTGGGTGTGGTGCGCCAGACGTTTTGACGACGTGATGCGCAAGGCGGTCGATGGCGCTGGCGTATTGACCGTATGAAACTGCCCTCCATCCATCTTTGGGATTGGACGACCGTGGAATCGAGAAGCACTCCCGCCGCGGGTCCCTGTTGGCGATGCTGTCAATCACATGCGGAACAAGTCGCCTGCCGTACACCTCTCCAGAGTGCGGCGTCGACATCGTCACCCAGTAACGACTGGTTGGCGGTGGTGATGTTTGCTGATCTGCACTATGCACATTTAACGCTGCAGCAATCGGATGGCTGTTGACGTGTTAACCCGGCGTCTGATATTGAACGAGCTTTCGACCTGCGGGAGCATAAAGTGGACTGGGGGGGTCCCAGGGGGCTGCATAAAGCTGCACGGTTGACGGTTTAACCTACCGGAGAATAGGGTCCAGCCTAGTGTGAATTCGTAGGCGAATCGAGACTGGGGTGCCCCTCGGAAAACCATGGGGCCTTTTTTTCGGCACAAGACTCGTCGAAACAATAAAACGCGTGATTCTCGAACCGGCTATCAAAAAGAGGCAATAAAATCGCACCTTCTTACAAGTCATGAACAGCTGTGTCTGGTCCTTTCAGAGGAGACATATAATACCCGATGCTTTATTGCAAAGTCATAAATGTACCAGAGCTTGCACTTCGATTCCGGGCGTCTTTAGTTGCTCTGGATTTCAAGGAGCTGCCGCCGAGTTGAACCTGCCAAGGAAATGCGAATTAAAGTCTTATTCTCATCCATGCTTTCTATGCTGCATGCGCTGAGTCTACCGATTGAATCTTGACGACAATGGGCGCCTTTACCCTGTCAGTCGCTGCACCCATGACTTGGAATCTGTAGCTAGGCTTGACTCTTGAGGTTCAGACCAAACTTGACACCGTGCCCCATGCATGGAAATCTTCCAGAACAATCCAGTGTCATGTTCTTCAGACAAGACGCATGCTACTGTGGTAAAGCCAGACAACCGCTGAATTAAGCATCAGATTATGCTGCAACTTGTGACGCCCAGTGCTCCTTGAGCTTCATTTTTTTTGCATGGATTGAACGAGCTGCTATATCGAGATGACTTATTGCAGGTCTTGCAAGGCACGATTCAGACCGATTGGCATCCACCCAGGTTCGTCGGGGCTTTGTTCGAGCTTCCACTTCCTCGACATGCTTGCCCAATAGTTCGGCTGGTCATGAGAAAAGCTTCACCCGCGTCTGTAGCCATAACAAGACTGATCACGACTCGTCGGGTTTCTTTCACTTGTTTCTTCGCCGTGTTCACCAAACGTACCATTCAAATCTGGTTTGTTACCATCCACCACATCCTTTCCTGCCGCACGTGGGCATGCCTGGGTAGTATGAGCCCTCCCGTTTCGAATCTCCTTGTGCAGTCAAAGCCTACCGGGCACTGCCGCTGGATGTATCAGTGGCCAAGTGGCTTCGTACTAGGGCAGTTTTGTATGTTTTATTTTGGGGGGAATTTGTTAATCCCAGATCTAATATGGCTTTCGCCAGGAAATTCGACGCGAAACCATTTCACGCACAGTTCCTATAGCACTAAGAAAATGCCTCGCGACGGGATTTGAAATAGCATGTAAGCCTTTCCATGTACAAAGCAACATTATATACCGTATTTCACTTGGAGTTGGCAAGACCCATGCTGGTTTAATGTCGAAACTTGAATCTATAAGCTGTTTATGTATCTGAATATTTAATTTGAGGACGGTTTACCAATATTCACCCACCATTTATATTTGCATTAACCCCTTTGCTTGAAATTCCGCCCACGTTTCTTTGACTCCCTGCGTGGCATCGCAGATAATAGCGTCAACATCTCTAGTTCCTTACGCACATACCAAGGGAGTAATTCATTGCAACGATGTGTACAATGGGCTGTAACGTCGATTTTTTCCAAATTCTCGGGCGTCTCCTTTGAGCGTATCTGTGTTCCGCAAAGTTCGAAGCAGGCATCCCACCACTGTAGAACCCTCGGTGAGTAATCGGCACTTGTCGGCCGTGCTGGGGGTTGGTTGGAACCATCAGCACCCGGGTGACCGTAGGCGGCAGCAGCGAGTGCCAAGCTAGCGGAAATAGCGGAGAGCTTCATTTTGTAGACAATGTTTGGGTGGCTGAATTGATGGTAGAAACGACAGTCTCAAATAAACGCACAGATGAATGCTTTGTTAATTATCGAACAAGGATTGGCCAGCTGAGGTGGTGATATCGACATGGTGAAGAAACGATTGAGAGGACTGCAGATGCACATGGCGACCAAACACCGCTTTTATACCGTTAAGATTATAAGGTATGCTGTAATTTTTAATACACTTGTTAAGCCTACTAAGATGGCTCCCTTTGTGATAGACTTTTTGCTAATTATAACTCGAGATTATTTCAGGCGATAAACCGTTGGCTTTGACCATGCTACCGCTCTCCACTTTTGGAAAGCAATTGATATCAATGCTAATCTAAAAGTGACTTCAGAGTATTTACTCTATTGACTCTGCAATTAGTGAAACAAATCAACAAGCTATAAAATATACTAAAAGCGATTGGAATTGCAGCCTGTGGGTGACAATTTGCTGACGCTAATGTAGGGCTCGACAGTCCGCTGCAGAGTCATTCCATGGCGGAGAAAGCCGATTCTTCCAGGATGCCAGGATATTGACCATCACCATTTTAGACTTTTCCAAAAAAAGAAGACAAAAAAAAGAAAAAGAAGGAGAAATCAACTCACTAACGTCGGCCTCTCCGCCTACGGCCGTCACAGATGCAGTGCAATGACACGTCTTCCAAGCCCGTCACCGACGCTGTCATGTCCATGCGAATAAAAGCTGGCAATTTACGAATGAATAACACGAGTTATTTGCATCAAGTGATAGACAACATTACCAATCTCGGCTCAAGTACCACTTTTCCGCCCGACTACAATTATACCAGTCCCAATAGAGCTTGTTTGTGTCCGGTGCATATGTCCCTTTAGTTATGCTTGGTATGCTGGGTAGGACGCCAATCAAAGCAGTCAAGCTTGGTTCAGTACGAGTACGTCACATTTCAAGACAGAAAACAACGTGTGGCCGAGATGGTCCTAAAAACAGCAGGCTTGGATCTATGAAGCTGCCTCTGGTATTTGAACGGCTGCCTCTACCACGATTGATGGTAACTTGTATGACTGCCTACCATTCTTTGGCCATTCGGTCTGCAAACAGGCTCAGCGAGCCCCCAGCGCCGTCCAACGCGTAAAGTCTCTGCAAAATCCTGCAAATGACTTTGCAATGTGCAGCTTCCTAGAAGTGTTTCCACGACATCTTTCCCTGGTTTGTTGATGTTCAACATCGAACCGCTGCAGGTAATCAGCCACAAAGGCATCTCCAATGAGTGGCGCCCATGGCCTTTCGAACGCAGACCTTTACGACCAAGTTGACCAAGTTGACCACTTTCTACCTTTCCGCCGCGGACATTGACAAAAACATTGGTTAAGGGTGATGGTAGAAAAAGGCCTTTCGCGATAAACCTGACAAATGTTAATAGGCCTTTCGTAGATCGATCGATTAACAAAACGTTATTATTGGGTAAAAGGTAATATATTCTTATTTAACGACTAATTTGCCTACGTTCGAACTTCTAATCGTCTTTCTGCTTTTATACCCGTAATCGAGGATCGGATAAATCACGTGCGGGTCCATACGTAAATCATCGATTAAATTAATAAATTAAACGCAATCCCTTCTATTCCAATACCGGCAATTTTTTTTCGCGTTTAAAAATCCTCAAATTTATTTTTTATAACAAACGAAAAACTCGAAAACGGTTATATTGTTTTTATAATTTTTGTCAAATTTTTTAATCGTTATTTTGATATTTTGGCCGAATCTTTTGTGTTTTCCGGAATTAATTATGGAATTTTTTATTATGGGCGCCATTTAAATTAAAACGTGGTTCCGAAAATAATAAATTTAAATAATTTTATTTAACGCTGCTATTGTTCGTTTAATTTATTATTCGACGACCACAACGGCCTTTTTAATTAATTGCAAATTTTTTAATAATTATTTTATTTATAAAAAAGGTCTTTTTCGTTATAAATTCGATAATATTTTTAAATTTGTTTATATTTTGTTATTATTACCATTTAAATCGAAACGCCAAAAATTATTATTTTCGTTTTTTTGCCGTTTATTTTTTATTGCCTTCGTTTTTCCAATTATTTCGACCGACTGTTAATTAAATTCGACGCCATATTTAACAATTATATGTTTTTTTGGTTTTTTTCGTTTTTTTTCGCGCCGTTAACAATTTTTTAATTTTTAATAACGGTCCTATTTTTGTCGGTCCGAAACCTGTTTTTTATTTCGGTTATTTAAATTTTTGTTTAATAGAAAAACAAATTGCGGTTGGTTATTTGGAAATTTGTTTCGATATAAATCCGTTTTTTGGACGTTATATAAAATATAAATAGGGGCATTCGTGCAAACCAATATAAAATATTTTTACGATAATTTTTTTGGAATTTTTTTTTGCAACGTTTTTTTAACGTTTTTCCAATCCAACGATCGCCTTTAAATTTGCAATATTATTTTTGCGCGCCTACAATTTATATATCGCCAAAAAAATTGCACAAAAACGAAACAAAAACCGGTCGCAATAATAATACCGGAACAATTACCGTAACGTTTCGCAAACGCAAAAACGACGTTTTGCCGTTTTAAATCCCGATTACCACAATTATTATAAATTTTTTTTCCCCGAACATTTTTCCTGCGTTTTTTAAATTAACGAACGTTTTTTAGGATTTTAACCGTTGGCGTGTAATTACCAAATATATATTTTTAATTGTTATTTATAAAAGAAATACGTTTTCGAACGACGATTTTAAATTTTTTTTATCGGAGGAACGTTATTCCGCGGATTACGCCGCGGCAATTCGCCAATTTAACGTTTTGTAAATCGAAAAAATTATTAATACCAATTCCGACGTTTTTACCGTTATAATTAATAACAATTAAAAAAACGACGATAAAAAAAAAATTTAGGACGGTATTTAATGGGAAATTCGAACCGGGAATATTTAAGAAAAAATTAATATTTTAAATATTAAAGTTTTGTTTCGTCGTTTTTATTTTGTTTCAAATGTCACGGCCCGGGGTAAGCATAGCACGGAAGCTAGTCTATTGGCATCTATCGACGAAGATTCTACTCTGAGCAGAAGAAAGGAAACAAACAAAGTTCTGAGCTTGACGCGACGTAAATAAAGGTATCACCCTGGTGGGTCGTTGGTCAGGGGTCAGGGTTAGGGTCTGGTGATCTCATGGTCCAAATGTCACACTACCCCCTTCCAAACCTCGTATGTCGACGCAGGAGATCATGCGAGGCTCTTGTCAAGTTAACCATGTCGTCGCTTTTTCCTTTTACCGTTTAACTCTCCATGCTCCGCCACGTTATCCTCCTGATTCGGTTCGTCCAACTTATCCTCGGCAGCGGCTTTTATCCAGATTGCCAATCGCTTCGGCGGTCCTGCGGCATCTTTGTACTTCTTGTGGAAGTCGTCAAGGGCTGTCGCTGAATTCTTGAAGTTTTCAGCCGGGTACCACGTGTCGTCTGGATCACATCCTTGCCATGCGACCTGGTATTGCAATATCTTACTCCGGCCAAATAATCGGGACGCTAAAACTTTATCGACCACAAACTCTGGTTCTCCGTTGATCTCTTCTGGCGGAGGCGGCTCTCTTTTCTGTTGTGGTAATGGGTCCATTGCGGCTTTGCGGAGGCGGTCTGCGTGGAACAAATTTTTTCCTTTAAACGATTCAGGTACGTCCAAAACATAGCTATATCCTCGTTCTTCTAGAATCTGCCATGGTCCGGTCCACTGTGAATCCAATCTGGTCGTCGGTGCGGTCGTCGGAAACCCTTTTTTCTTGACGAAAACATAGTCGTTAACCCCAAAATCTACTGGTCGCCGCTTTTTGTTGGCTTGTTCTTCCTGCCTCGCCTGCGTTTTTAGCGCGTTTTGGCGAGCCAACTCTTGGACTTCTTTAGTCTGGCGGACGATCTGCAGCGCTTTTCGTTTCTGGTCTGAATTAACGGTCGTGGTTGGCAGGTCGGTGGACAGCGGGTTTCGGGGTTCGGTCCCGAGCACTACCTTTAACGGGCACATACCAAGGCTGGAATGCCACGCGGCGTTGTGGGCAAAATCCAAAGCAGGCAAATGTACGCTCCAACTGGTCTGGTATTTGTCGATATAAAACCGCAGCTTTTGGTCCAGTTCCTGGTTGGTTATCTCTACGGCACCTTGTGTTTGAGGGTGCAGGGCGCTGCCGTGTCGGTGTTTAGTACCCGTGAGTTCATTTATCGTCGCCATGAATTCGGAGATGAACGGCCCGGCGTTGTCGCTAATCCAAACGAAAGGTAGTCCTAGGAAACGGTATAGGTATCGGTAATATCGGGAGGCCAGGATTTCTGCTGTGTCGGTCTTCTGTCCTGGGATGGTGGCTATCAGGCGACTGAACTTGCAAACGAACACCCACACGTAGTCGTATCCGAACTTGTCTTTGGGCATGTCCTTTCCGTCAACTGCTACATGTTCCCAAACGTAATTCGGTATCGGTAGCGGATGCAATAGGCCCGGGGTCTTGTCGTGTCTGCCTTTATTTCGCTCGCAGTCGTGACAGTTTTTGATGTATTTCCGAATGGTTTGACTCATGCCCTCCCAAAAATACCGTCTTTTGATCATTTGTATCGTCTTGTTCTGTCCTGCGTGGGCGAATATTTTGGGCTCGTGAGCTTCACGGATCAGAGCGGTCCTCAAAAAAATCTGTCCGTCTAAAGTCGTTTCCGGGACGACTAGCTTTCCTTGGTGTTGGCCTAGCTTTTGCTTTTCGTTCTCTTGTCGTATTAGGTCTACCAAATCTGCGCCGCTCACCACGTGAGCGTTTGGGTCGGCAGTGCTGACGGCGGCCACCGTAGGTGTAATCTTCTCAGGTGGGATTAAAATCATTGTTCGTTCTTCTTTTTCCCGAGCTTTAACTGTTGGAAGGTCTGCCGTCTTGCGGGACAGGGCATCGGCGGCTATATTGTCTTTGCCGCGGCGGTACTGAAACGTAATGTTGAAGTTGGCCAGGAAATCTGCCCAACGCACCTGTCGAGTCGAAAGGAGTCGTTTTGTGGAATAGTAAACTAAAGCTTGGTGGTCTGTAACCACGAAAAAGCTTGTCCCTAACAATTCTGGTTCGTAATGTTTCAGCGTTTGAACCACTGCCAGCAGCTCTCGGTCTTGGATCGGGTATGCGCGTTCTGCTGGGGTCATCGTTTTTGAGAAATATCCCACAGGCTTCCATTCTCCACCCGGTTGCTGTTGCCAGATTGCTCCGCCGGTCGCGTTGCGTGAGGCGTCGGTTTCTACCTTGGTCGGTCGGCCTGGGGTAAAAAATGCCATAACCGGTGCATCGCAGGCTAAACGTTTCATTTCCTCAAATGCTCGCCTCTGTTCGGGGCCCATAGCGAATTTGGCGTCTTTCTTCAACAGTCGGTTCAACGGCTCAGCGACGCTGCTGGCATGGTGGCAAAACATTCGAATGTAATTGCACAATCCCAAAAAGGAACGCACGGCTGTTTTGGACGTGAGGTCTTCGAACTTCCAATCGCTAATTGCCTGCAGTTTGTCTGGATCGATACGGATGCCCAGACCTGCGTCCATAACAATGCCAAGATAATCGACCGTGGTAACGTTGAATCGAGACTTCTTAATATCTCCCTGGAGGTCGACTCGGCTTAATCGGTAAATAACCTCTTCTACTTGGTCCCAATGTTCTTCTTCGTTTCCGTCGGAATAAACCAAAACATCGTCGGCGTATGCGCTGGCGAACAAGTCCAAAAGTTCATTTAGCTGAGCGTTGATAAATGACTGCCACCAAGCTGGGCCGACCTTTAGCCCAAAGGGAAGCACCTTCCATTAAAAGGTGCCCTGTCGGGTGCGAAAAGCAGTGAGGTACTCTGAGCCAACCGCCATACGTAACCGGTTGAAAGCTCGAATAATGTCGATTTTTGTAAACCTCTTTGCATTGCGACAATTAAAAATAGTTCCGTTGACATCCGGGGCTGGTACGAATCGATCTTTCAAAAACTGGTTAATCCATCGGTAGTCGGTGCAAAAACGGCGTTCTTTGGAGTGTGGTTTAGGTACGAACAGGACAGGCGCTGGGTCGGCCTGCATACAGGGTTCGATAAACCCAATGCGCAGCAGCTCGTCGACTGTTTCCTTTTCGAGCGGCAGGAATTCCACAGGTGTCCTGTACGTCGGAGGCGATCCTGTTTTCGGCTTGTCTAGCTCCAAAATTACATCGTGCCCTGGGCGATGTGGAGGCAGGTTGGTGGAAGCTGCTTTCGAAAAGAATCCCTCCAGGTGAGCGAGTCGGGATGGCAGTTTGCTTCGGACCAGTTCGACATGGTCGGGGTCTTCATCTTCCGGGAACGGGATTGGTTCTCCCTTGTTGGTTTTCCATTGGTACGAACGGCCGACGGCAGATAGGCTGATGGCGGGTTTTTCGGGTCCAATTTCTAACGTGATAGGCTGCGTGGGTATTGGGCACGATTTCCATCGCTTTTGTCGGGGGTCGGTGTCCAGTTTGTGTTGAAGGGCGGCTATGTTTACAACGTCTCGGTCCTCACCCAAGACGACCGGGGTCGTTGGTCTGGGTTTTAAAAAGGTTGTTTGGCGCCACGGTCGTCGAAGTATTTGCACCCTTTTGGTTTCCCGTTCGAATGCTCGGTCGCGCCGCTCTGCATCGGTTTGTGCAACCGGATCGGGCTTGTCCAACATGTTCGGAAGTCTAATGGCTGGCGAGAATTTTGCCAGCGACGGTGTCCTTTCAGGCCATGCGAACGTTTGCGTTTTCGGGTGGATCCAAACATCCTGTTCAACTAGCCAATCCTGCCCAATAAACATATTATGTCCACTTTCCGTCACGTAAAACATTTGGTTGCTGAACCGGCGTCCATCGATTTCCAAGGTCGCTTTTAGTTTGTGCGTAATGCGTCCTGCGTCCTGTTTGCGGTAATCCGACAAAAGTAGCGGGGTTTTTAACCTTTGAAGCCGGGCTCCTAGCCGTTCTGCGGCTTGTTCAGCGATTGCTGGGCTGATCAAAAGAGAAATGTCTGCTCCAGTGTCACAAAGAGCTTTAACTGATAGTGCTACGCCATTAACCTGTATCTGAGTTCGAATGATGAAAGATTTAGGTCGTGGGTTACTACCAATCTGAGCTATTGTAGACATCTGGACCACCGAGGAGGCTTGCGGCGGTCTCACTCTTTTCCCGATTCGTCTGTGGTTTCCGAATCTAAGCTACTCGTTTGTTGCTTCGGTTTCACTGCTTTGACATCCCTTATTCTCTCTTTTTCGGGACAATCTTTGGAATTATGGCCACCCCTTCCGCATATGAAACAGGTGTTGGCATCCCAATGCGCCTTTTTCTCCTCATAAGTCAGTGAGCGACCGGCCTTAGCCATCGTGATTGGTTCCGTTCTATCCCCTTGATAATCTTTGGGCTTGTAGCGCGAACGGACTTTCGTCGAAACTGTTTTCTGCCTGCTCCGGGTCTCGTTCTTCGTGCTGGTTTTGTCGGTGCTCTCTCGGTCTTTGCGCCTTTCTTGTGCCAGTTGGTTGCTGTAGACGGCTTTGGTAACGTACTGGCAAAACGTCTCGTAGTCTATGTCGATGTTCTCACTATCGTGCAGCAGACGGTGATCGAGGTCGGCGGGTATACATCCCCACAAGGTTTGCTTCCAGTCTTCTTCCCGAACCTTTGTTTGCTGGGCTAGTGAATTAAACGTGGCAATAAACTCGTGGATATCTTGGCCCTTGCCTAGCTCAAACTCGTGTTTCTTAAGGGCTTCTCTGGCAGCTATGGACTGGTTGGGGTCGTGGTACATGGATTCTAGGATTTGGATCATTTCGGCTGCTGATGAAAAGGGGCGTGTAACTGAAACGTAACGAGTAATCATTGCTTTCTCGGCTTTGTCCTCGAGCAAATTCATCAGGTAACGCATCCGACTTTTCTCAGTCCTAAAAATGGCGACATCTTCTTCGAATTTGTCGGCCACCTTTATTAGCCAGCTATCAAATTGCGTCTTGTCTCCTGCGAACTTTGGGGGTGAATCGGCTCTGGCTTTTGCTTTGTCATTGTAAGCAGGGTTGATGCCGCCTGTTCCTTGGAACTCGGTAAAGGCTGGCCAAGCGGCCATCCCTTTTGCTTTGAAACTCGTTCCGCCGAATGCACTTTCCACTGATGGCTCTCGGTGCCTTAATTCTCTGTAGGGCCTGGGGCTGGGTGTGTCGTTTCTCAACGCGTTTCTTAGCCTAAGTATTTCCGCTTCTAGCCTAGCGATCTCGCTGGCTGGGTCGTTTGCGTCGCTTATCATTCTGGGGTTGTTTTCTTGTGCGTTCACGTTGAGCTCCGGGGACCGCGAAGAAGATGCAACTTCGATTTCGTCCTCGACACTGGACTTGGTGCCTGGGCGAAAGTCTGTTTCGCTTTCTGATCGGGTCGGGTCGTCGATGGGGCGGTCTGTTTGCTCCGTCTGGTTCGTAATTAATCTTTGTGATTTCCTGCTCGCAGGTGGGTGGTCCTTCAGCCTGGGCATAGGTCGGATCGGTCGTGGTCGGGGACTGGAATTGCCGTTCCTGTCGAACTCCGGTCGGGTCGGGTCTGTCGGGTGCGGATTTATTTTCGTCGCTCGCCAGCGGCGTAAAGATAGGTTGTTGCGCCTTATTTGTTAATCGCTAGGCCAGCGATTCTTTAGAGAGTAGAATTGTGTCACGGCCAGGGTAAGCATAGCACGGAAGCTAGTCTATTGGCGCCTATCGACGAAGATTCTACTCTGAGGAGAGGAAAGGAAACAAACAAAGTTCTGAGCTTGACGCGACGTCGATAAAGGTATCACCCTGGTGGGTCGTTGGTCCAGGGTCAGGGTTAGGGTCTGGTGATCTCATGGTCCAAATGTCACAGTAGGCTTAAGGTGCAAACCTTGTATTTACGTGGCAGGCTGGGTATCCAGCGACTAGGAGGGCTCTAGCTGGCCTGTCCGTTAGAGGGTCTGGTCCAACCCTGTGACTATAGTTTACTGTAGGAAATGCAAGGTTAGGCGGCTTGGGTGCGGCACCCCGCAAGGGTCTCCCCTTTCCCCGATCCTATATATGCTATATTTGGCGTATCTCGTCAAAAATGGTACGAAGTGGCGGTTGGTATACGCAGACGACGTGCTTACATGGAAATCGTCACCCTCGTTGGAGGAAAACGTACGTTGGCTGGAAGATAAACTCCGGGATATGCACGAAATTGCGGCGGAAGAGAAGATCCATTTTGCAGCGGAAAAGACAGAGGTAATCCATATCACTAAAAAAAGGCACGGTCGCAACCCGGAAATCCGGATTAATGGTAGAACGGTTACCCCGGTCCAACTACCGGGCGGTCGACGCGGACAAAGCGCCTCCGGGGCCGAGCGCTACCCGGGCATGCGTTGGCTTGGTTTTTGGTTCAGCCGACGGTTAGACGGGCGCCGCCACGTGGCCGAAAGGGCTGCCAAAGCAATGGCGGTCGCTGCCCACCTCAAGAGCTTTGGGGCAGTAAGATACGGACCGCCTGCGGCTGCACTTCGCAAGGCAGCGGTGGCATGCGTGGGTTCCTCGGCCACCTACGCAGCCGAGGCATGGTACAACCCAGCGCACAAGCAAAGAGGACTCCTCAAAGCATTGAACAAACCGCTGGTTTTAGCGGCACGGGCAATCCTCCCGGCGTATAAAACCACCCCCTCGTCCACTGTTCTCAGGGACGCAGGACTACCCTCGGCCCGCGTCGCGCTGGCCTACACCCGCCTGAAATACGGCGCCCGACTAAGGCTCGCGGACAAGGGGCACCCCCTTGTCAGCCGCCTGCGTGAAACACCTCGTGCCCGCAACTCGGGCCATTCGGCCACGACCCTGCAAACGGCTGCACAACTTCTCCCGCGGATCCGGAGACTAGAGTTGCGCGCACCTCGCAATGCCCCGGATTCTCGCACTGACCCCACCGGAGGAGTCCCGAAAGAGGAAGCGGCCCGCCGCTTTATCGAATGGCTGGACATGGTATCACCTGACGATATCGTGGTATATACGGATGGTTCGGAAAAACACGAAAACAACTGCGTCCAGATAGGGTACGGATGGGCCGCTTTTAGGGCGGGCCTGGAAGTTGCCGCAGGCTCCGCATCTATTACGCCGGAAAGCCACGTTTTCGACGCCGAGGCGATTGGCGCCCTAAAAGGGCTACAGGCGGCAGCCAAGGCCCAGCCGGGCGCCCGGATCTGGATTTGTGTGGACAGCACCTCGGTTATTTGGGTCTTAGAGGCGACGCGCCGCGTTCGTCCCAATGGGCCTTTCTGGAGTTCCATAACCTTGTCGATCTACTCCGAAAACAAGGTACCGAGGTTCGGGTCCGTTGGTGCCCTGGGCACCAGGGAATCCCGGGAAACGACCGGGCTGACGAACTGGCCAAGGCCGGCTCCGCCGGACCGCCGGACCCAGACCCGAGGGCTCAGCAAACCACGTATAGCGGTGCCGGCACGGTCCTCAGAGCCATTCTTTCCAATATAAAGAAGGACTGGTGGCGTAAAGAACTCTGTGAACGGTCCCCCGCATATAGGGAATGGAAATTCCAATACACACCGAGAAAGGAGCCCGAGGAACTGCGTTTGCCAAGACCCCTACTGGGCCATTATTTGGCCATGAGGACCGGCCACGGCGATTTCAAGGCCTACCATGACCGTTTCAACCACCAGGATGCAAACACCTCGTGTGCCTGGTGCTGGAAGCGGACCTCCCCTGAGCACCCGGTGCACTGCCGCTATTCGCGGGCGGTGTGGAGAAACTGGCCGTGGTTTGATAACGAGCGGCCGGTCGGGCCGCCAGACCGCGCCCAACGCCGCAAATTCTTCCAGACAAGCCTCGGGCAACCGAAAAGCTTTGAGGCGTTTTCGATAGCCACCAACTACTTCAGCGCCCGCCCCAGAGCGGCCCGCCAGCGCCCCGCGCGCCACGAACGCACTTTACGCCTAGGGACACCGATCGTAAACGACTCGAACTCAGACGAGGAATAGACTTGCTGCCTTTTCACCCACAATTCACGGCACAAGCCGTCAGACGAACCCTCCGTGCACCTTAGGCACGGGGTCGCGTCAGTGAACTATCCCCCTAAGCAGGACCGGGCCCGAACCCGGTCAGGCACGATCCGCCTCTGCCCTCCTTGTTTTCCCCCTGTGTAAATAAAGAAGATAGAACGCGCGCCGAGATACCCCTCGGGAGGTTGCTAACGGCCGGCTAACAAGCCGGGCCGAGCCCGGCGTTAACTAATACTACTACTACTACTACTACTTAGGCACGGGGTCGCGTCAGTGAACTATCCCCCTAAGCAGGACCGGGCCCGAACCCGGTCAGGCACGATCCGCCTCTGCCCTCCTTGTTTTCCCCCTGTGTAAATAAAGAAGATAGAACGCGCGCCGAGATACCCCTCGGGAGGTTGCTAACGGCCGGCTAACAAGCCGGGCCGAGCCCGGCGTTAAATAATACTACTACTACTACTACTACTAAGTGTACAGAGTGCACGATTAGAAACAGGAAGTCAAACCAGGCAGCAAATACAACATAACCTGGCATATTGAAATCTTCCCTGCGTGGAGGGAGAACCCCAATGGGAATTGCATATACCCAGAACCCAGACCCCGTCCGGTTTCTGCCTAAAAAGGCCCCACGCCTCGGCTCGCAGCCACAAGCCAAAGCTCGGTGGTTTGACATCAGAAAAAAACAAGAGGAGAGGCGTTGCGAGCAAGCTTAGGCTGATATCGTGTAAGTATATGGAAAATTCAAGCGACGGCTGTGTGTAGTGCATATTCGGGTTCCCTCTGGGGTTATCGCAAAACCATTTTTTCTTTTCCCCCGGTATTCCATTCCCTGTGGGACTTTACGTCAGGGTACTGTTCAAGCGCCCGAATACAAAAGCCGAGAAAGCGTGCATCATCCCAAAACTGGGCCAGGAATGCGGATTGATTAAAGGCTATACAATGAGCGCTGGTTGAAGAGCAAACTGGCAGAGATGAAACTTCAGGCTTGTGCATACCAATGTGGTGGGCTTTTCAATGCCCGAGCAAGGAGGATGGTGTTAAATATGCCCCTGATTGAGCTTAAATTGGCCTTTATGTCAGAACAACGTCTTGTAAAGTTATTCCTGACGAGCCGGTAGTATAAGTAGATACAGGCTTTTAGCTCTTAACCGAGATATAAATTAAAATATTCGGAGGATGTAAAGACCTGGTGTAGAACTGTAGATAAATAAGTGTTTAATATACGCACCGTTTCTTGGAAACAGAGTACGATGATTTCGCATAATGGGCCTGGTCAAAAGCCCTAAAGGCTAACAGGCCCAATCTCTCCCCAGCCAGCCCGCCATCACCCTGGTCTTCGATGGAGGCAAATGCAATGCACAGTTATTAAACAAATCGTGCCTTGGCCAGCCTCGGGGCGGTGCTATTAGCCAGACTACCCCCCAGAGCAGCAGTATAAGCCAGGTTCCAGGCCAAGCTCTGCCCGTCCAGGTACGAGCTGTTCGCCCTCTGTGCCCTCATGAACCGATAGCTCTCCTCCGCCCCGGCCTGGTCCGCAATGGCGAGGTTCACATAAACGTGCCCGACGAAGCCGCCCCCGGTCAGGTTGCCCGTGCGGTTGCCGGCAAAGTACTGGTCCCACTCCTGGCGCACAAAGGGGGCGCGCCGCACGTAGGCGCTGCTCGGCACGATGGGCAGCATGTGGATGCCCTCGATGAAGGTCGTCTGGTCGCCAAAGTACGTGGTGTGGTTCGCCTTGCGGTCGAACAGGATGCCCACGGCGCGGTTGCCGATGAAGTCGCGCGGCTGCACGTCGTTGTCGTCCGCCATCAGAAAGTACGACTGCAGGCTGCGGGCGTTGACGGCCAGCTGCAGGTTGCCGCGGGCCTCGGTGCGCGCGTCGCCGGTGGCGCGGCCCCACATCTTGATGGCGTAGGTCGAAAAGGCGTCCTCGGCCGAGGACTCCTGGTCCTTGCCGTCGGGGGCCTCGAGCACGCCGCGCGCCCAGCTGTGGCCGTGGAACCAGTCGAATGAGCGCGAGAAGGGAAAGTAGGGGTCGTCGGTCGAGGGGTTGGACCAGTCGCGGATGAGGTTGTCGACCCAGATCCTGTTGACGGAGCCGTTCCTGGTCAGCCACGAGGGGTCGAAGTGGGCTATGATGGCGGCCGTGTAGACGTAGTATCCGTAGTGGAAGTTGTGGTCGTTGTAAAAGGTGTTGCCAAAGTCCTCCAGCGGGTCGCTGTTGTTGTACGACGCCGAGGACACGAGGCCTTTCCAGACGTTGTCGTAGAAGAGCGGGTTGGGCTCGAGGTTTCTAACGTATCGGTCGAACGCCGCCTCGAGCTTCCTGAGAGCTCCGGCCGTATAGTTGGTCACTTCTGCTATATTGTTTACGGCATACAGCGCCCTCGCATACATGGAAAAGGCAATCCCCGCGTAGTATTTGGATGTGAGGTTTGTGAGCTTGATTATGTCCTCGGCAAGCTCCGACTTGCCAGCAGCCACGATGGCGGCTTTGGCTGCGCGCGAGACGGTGCCGCCGGGTGCCTTCTTTGAGCCCACGGATCCAAGTCTTGGCGACCACGGGTCGAGCCCAATATCCGTCGGGAGTTCTCTCTCTACCATTGTGAAAGATTCAGCAAAGACTGCAGTTGCAATACCCTTTGTGGTGCTTGCCAGCGTGACGTTGGTAATGCCCTCGGAAGTCCTCTGATCAAAGGACTTGACGTGGTGCGGCAGGGCAAATATGAGCAACGGACGGTATTGAAGGCCGGCCTTTTTCCAGCTCAACGTGTAGGTGCCGGTCCTGCCCGAAACCGATCCCGATATTGTGGCGCTCACGGGATATGCCCCGGCAGCCCTATTAAAGACCCGCATGCCATGCTCCTCGAGGGGATTCTTGGCGACTTGGACCGTCCCGGAAAAGTTTCTCGGCCCCGCTAGGGTTCCGTTTTTTACCATGGTCATGTTTGGCCTCTCAAAACCACCGCTCGGCGTCATATAAATCAGCCAGTCTGTTCCGTCGCCTAGTCGGACAGTCCATCCATACACAGCAGCGCCCAGCCCGTCCGGGTAGACCGGTATGCTTTGAACCCCGACAAACCCCGACTGGGATTGGATGAGCACCCTAGCACTGCGATACACGCCCGTGACGAAAGCCATGCCCTGCACGAGGGGAAACGAAATGACGGGCTTGGCCCTTTTGTTCGGAGCCAGGTGCACATTGACCGAAAAGGCGGTCAAGCCGTCCGTGGTCAAGACGGTACCGTTCTGCAGCTCCTGCGCCGAGAGGGCAACGGCTTGCCGGAACAACGGGTCTTGAAACGACTGCACCGGGTTTCCCGGCCCGTAGATGAACTGGCTCCGGTCCGTGTGGGACACCGACAAACCGTGGCCCTGCTTGGCCGTGTCGTTGGACCACCACACCGAGTACGGGTGCGTCCACGTCGCATTATCCTGCCTGTTGGCGAAGAAATTGGCATAAAACTTGTTGGTCTGCAGCGGGCCCCTTTGGCGCACGCCTACGGGCTTTTGCGGGTGGTCTTCTCGGAACGGCACGTTGATGGGTTTGCTGTGCGAGAGCACGCCAAAGACGTCCACGGAGCCGTTGCTGGTCGAGTTTGGAAACGCAAAGGGACCCGAACCCGGACCCGGACCTGGACCTGGACCCCGCGCGGCTGCATCCTGGAGGGGATCTTGTCCTTGTGACAATGCAGCCTGAATTAGTGCAAAAGCTGTCGCGAAGAATAGGCTAATCATTGGTGCGAGTAGAATTAATCAGCAAAGTCGCAATCGACAGATATCAAGACTTTTAACGAATCAATTTTGCCTCCATTCCTAGGCGCCTTGAGAGATAAATATTGTCGTCTCTATTGTTCGGATTGCTTCCTGGCACACCGAGAAGGTGACAACCTCCAGGAGTTATTAAGGTTTGATTATCGTTTCGCGGGTAGATTGTACAGTGCGATGTCCGCATCCCAACCTCCAAACTCACCGCAAAGAGAAACGCCGCTAAACCCAACAGCGGTATTTTCTTGGACTAACTTTACACCAAGCCAGCGTCGCCAAACCGAATTGCGCGTCCAAGTGCCGGTGGTGGATATTTACAATTCCGGGGGTTGATCGGAAGAGCGTGCATACAAGTTATGAACATGATGTGCACAGGGTCATAACGTTGGGCTCTATGGAGCCATGTGGATTTCTCATCAAGACGACTTGAAGCTGTCTCAACCGTTGCACCGGCCCACAATGCCAACGCAAAGCCAAGACGCGTAGCAGGGGGAATGGCGCAGTGGTTAAGCGCCATGGCTGTTACTTGAGTAACGTAGGTTCGAATCCTGCTCCCTCCACCTCCTCCCCGCTTACCCGTGGCAAGGATAACCCGGCTGGCTATCGACAACAACCACCCGCCTGTGCCGTCGAGCCCACACTTGTTGGGAACTTCGTCTCCATGGCTACAAACGACCGACAGCTCCGCTGTTTGGACACAGGCCCCTCTCGATGAAGAGCCGTCAACTGCCGTCAGACGAATCCTCCGTGCGCCTGAAGGCACGGGGTCGCGTCAGTGAACAAACCTGTAAGCAGGACCGGGCACGAACCCGGTCAGGCTCGATTCGCTTCTATGCCCTTGTTTTCCGCTGTGTAAATAGAGAAAATAGAAAGCGCGCCGAGATACCCCTCGGGAGGTTGCTAACGGCCGGCTAATGAGCCGGGCCGAGCCCGGCGTTAAATACTACTACTACTACTACTACTACTACTACTACTACAAGACGCGTAGCAGAGCAACTTTAAAAAAGAGTATTCCATGAATGTCGGCCCAGGCGCGCTTTATAGCCTATTGTTTTGAGTATTTACAAAGACCTCCATCTTTTGAGGGCACGGGGTAGGCGACAGTCAAGCAGGGCCACAGACATGACCTCACGGCCACCTCGAATTAGAACTGGTACACCTGAATGAAACGTTGCCAAAACGACAGTGGCCTTTTACACGTGACCGAAAAGCTATGTATAACACAGAAATGGATATCATATACCATGCAGTCAAGCCTTGTTTCCCCACAAGGACCCAGAGGCAAATATGCAAATCATCCCAAGCTGTCAACGTTTTATTTTGTTGTTTATATTTATGCATATCAATAATTCAATATGCCCTATGGACAGTTACATAAAGGCTTGCTGCTCTCCCCCGACTGCCATGATAAGCAGCTTTGTTTCTCCAAACACAATCATCTCCTGTCTCGAAACTACCAATTTACCTGTTCTGGGAACAGAAGCCTCAGTCTCACCAGTCACCACAAAGAAATAAGCCTAGTCTTGACCTGCAACACCCCCATCCAAACGACAAGATGCACCTCCAAACCGTCGCCACCGTCCTTTTCGCCTGCGGCGCCATCGCCAGTCCGATGCTGGAAACGAGAAAAGACTGCTTCTCCGGCGGACTCCTGCCGCGCTCTCCGCTCCCCTTCCCCCAGGCCGCAGGGTCGACCGACGACTGCACCAAATTCTGTCTGGACAACGGCACCGTGGCGGGATCGCCCGTCTGCACCAAGGCGCCGGCGTCTTGCAGGGCCGCATGCGTGCGCGCAGGTTTTACGGGCTGAGTTGCAACGACGGGTGGAGGACGATTCGGGGGGTAAATTTGAAAGGGTTTTGCTTCAGAGTAGACTCTTTTTTCGCTTGGCTGATGTGGGAAAAAGGAAATGGGCTGCGCCTAGGTTTACTCTGTATTACTTTTCACTCAATATAGCCCCAGGTCTCTCTCCCATGAGATGGTTGTTTTTTGTGAATGCAGGCCTCGCCGCCTCGGTAGTCGGTAGACAGCATTTATGGCAACCTGTGGAGTACGCCTTGGAAATATGGCGTCTGATGCGGTTGGCACAGAGCTGTGTCTTCACATGCAGACTGGCGCAGTTCATCTGTTATTCCTACAAGGCTACAACACTGGATACGTGCTCATTGTCCCAAGAAGCCTTTGGTCAATATAGCACTTTGTAATTCACTGCCCTGGCCATTACTTGGCCATAAGCACAATGGTTGCCAAGTCTGACCTGAATCTGCGTTGCTTATCCCTTTATGGGTCGTTGGAAAATGCAGGACCAAAGACCAGGCAACCACGCAACGTCTGCTTATAATGCCAAGGATGGCAGTGTGACAGCTCTTGAGTGGTTGAATGCGGTCCATCCCTGAACCCCAGCCACGGCTCGATAGCCCTGATGTGCATGCACACACAAGGATTCCACGCCGAGCAGGGAGCACCTGGCCGACCAGTTTGGGAAGCTGCCTGCCGGGATGCGGTCGCATATTAGGAACTTGGTCGGGCAGCCGCTGGACAAGAAGCACCAATGCCGCGTGGCTATTGCGCGGGAAGGGATATCTGCACGTGTATGAAGATCGGGATGCCGCATATGGCGTGTGACAAGTCTTTTTTCTTCTGCTTGTCTCTCACACAGACTTGAGCAGTGTCCAATACAAAACTGACTCCAAATATATTTGATAGACGTTGGCCACACGATGGACTCAAAGATGCCGTTGCAAAAGACAGCCACGTGGCGACGGAATACGCCACGAATTCATGGATGGAGAACTTTGCGGAAACGCCAAGTGTTTGTGCTGGACAATCTTGGGACTCGTTTCTTTTCTCTTTCTTGAACACAACTAACACAAACAAACACAGCTCATGTTAGCACTGTTTGAGAAGAATGTACCAAACGCGCGAGACAGGGCCAAGAGATGGGGTGGCTTCAAGAAACAGCTAGACTTGGTTGTTGCCAGGGTCGGCGGCAAGATAACACTGAAAAAAAGGTGGATTTGAGGATCCGGGATCCGTCCATCAGGGTTGTGAAGGTGAACAGAAAGAATGACTGTTGTCGGAGATGTTTACTGATTTTTCGGGTGTTTTTCGTTAGTTGGGCGGCTTGGAGTTTTGGTGTTTTATATTAGATATAGGACATAGAGTTTGCATTTCATTTTTCTTTTCAAAGTGCCTTGTTCGATGTAGAGCTTGATTAAATAGTATAAAAGCCAGACGCGACTTCCTTTGTCATTGAGGAGAGATTGATGTCTGGCCAGGGCATGACACCTTGGACATGCGACGACTGGGATTAACTATATTACAGCGTTGTGGCAAGCTAATAATTACTTTGCTCTTGATTTGAAAGTGAAAATGCTATCATCTTGCAAGTTGTAGTGAAGATTGTGTATTTACCAGCCTAGGCCCTAGGTAACCAAACAGACAGCCTCTAAGGATATTTTTCTTTTGCTTTTAGCATTGCTCTTATCATTTCAATCCTTACTGCAAAGTTGAGAAATTCTAAACACTGACATTACAAATCTCGACCTCATGGTAACACGTCATCTAGCTACCTATGCACGTAATACCAGCCCTATAGTGTCTCGTAAGTATACACGTGATTTATAGCATGTATGACCTTGCCGACGACCCGCACATGATGGGGCCTAGCCTCTGTGTCGTTGCGGCTGTGTTACTTCAACAGGTCCACTTCAATGCGTGGACAAAAAAGGAAGCTCGTGGTCGATGACAAATTGAATCGTGATTTCTAATGGCAGCTTTCCAGCCAATCCTGTTACCCGAGCGACATGCGAACCCCAAAAAGAGTGGGTCGCATGTAAGAGGGTTGTAAATCCTCCATTTAGACGGCAGTATAAAAGCATAAAAACTCGCCGATAGCAATCACTAAAAGTCAATTTGGAACCATAATCCATTTCATCAGACAAAAGCCGATACCAGCTCAGAATATAAAAGATATTCCCATCCCCTCAAAATGTCCGCACCAGCAGCATCCGCCCCGAAGCTAGTCTTTGGCTCCACCCCCTTCTTCGGCGGCGAGGTTGACGTGATCAAACAATATCTGGAGATCCTCCGCGAGCTGGGCATCAAGACTATTGACACCGCGCAGCTCTATGGCGAAAGCGAGGCCGGGCTCGGCCAGGCCCAAGCCGCATCCGACTTTATCATCGACACCAAGATGTCGTGCACCTTCATGAACCTGCCTGCCACCAAGGCCAACGTGGTCAAGTACGGGCGCGAGAGCTTGGAGAAGCTGCAGACGGATAGTGTACGTTTTGCCTTGCATCGCTCCCCTTCGCAGATGCTGACTTCATCCCCAGGTCGACGTCTACTACCTGCACATGCCCGACCGCTCCGTGCCGTTTGAGGACACCATGTCCGGGCTGCAGGAGCTCTACGAGGCCGGAGCGTTCAAGCGGCTGGGGCTGTCCAACTTCCTGGCGCACGAGGTGGACGAGATGGTGGCCATCGCGGACAAGCACGGCTGGGTCAGGCCGAGCGTGTACCAGGGCAACTACAACGCGGTGGCGCGGGCGACGGAGACGGAGCTCTTCCCGACGCTGCGCCGCCACGGCATCGCCTTTTACGCCTACAGCCCCAGCGCCGGCGGCTTCCTGGCCAAGACCCCCGAGGGCCTGACCGGCGCCCGCTGGGACCCCTCGGCCCCCATGGGCAAGCTGTACAGCGGGCTCTACAAGAAGCCGGCCCTCGTCGCCGCCCTCGGCACCTGGGGCGACCTGGCCGCCGAGGAGGGCGTCTCCAGGGCCGAGCTGGCCTACAGGTGGACCCTGCACAACTCCAAGCTGTCGTCCGCCCACGGCGACGCCCTCGTCATCGGCGCCCGCACGCCCGAGCAGCTCAGGGAGGTGGTTGCTTGGCTCGCAAAGGGCCCGCTGAGCCAGCCCGTGGCGGAAAAGATTGACGTGCTGTGGGAGAGCATCAAGGACGACGCGCCCCTGGACAATGTGAACAGTGCGGCGGTGCCGTTTGGGACTAATTAAGGGGTTTAGCCGGAGTTTTTATTATCCTTTTAGACTAGACTGCGTTCAGCAGGATTGATCAATGAGAGTACGATATTGTATGCTTTAGTTGCTTTAATTGCTTACCATTGTAGACTAAACATTTATCCGCCAGAGGTGCGGCAGTGTCCACTTTTGGGCGTCCTGGACCCCGATCCTGCTTATAAACCCATCCAGTTCGCTACCCCGCTTCCGAGAATACAGCGATCTGCCAGCATTTCTGTTGATGAAGTCACCCTCCCGTAGGACCGTCACGCAATGTCATGATCTCATCATGGATGGGGCGATTTCCAGACCCTTCCCGAAACTGCTGTCGACAAACAGGTTGTCTTTTGGGCTTGTTGTGGTGGACGGGTGCCTGCTTTCGAGAATGTATATATAAATTTCGTCCAATAAAACGTGCATTGGCGCAACATAATTGAGCTCCCCAACCATACCCTCTGTGGAAGTCATATAGAACACTCGTCCTTCCGAATTTCATCGCAACAGTTTCACTTTGCATACCTAGAAAACACCATCAATCCGAAATCTACACAACCAACACCAGCATCCGACATGGCTCCCAAAATATTCTTGTAAGCTCCAAGGCAATCCGCAATACACACATTCATACCCCGCTAACACGCACAAAATTAGC
Organism: Pyricularia oryzae 70-15; assembly: GCF_000002495.2. Lineage (NCBI taxonomy): Eukaryota > Fungi > Ascomycota > Sordariomycetes > Magnaporthales > Pyriculariaceae > Pyricularia > Pyricularia oryzae. The sequence continues at coordinate 5,379,468 of NC_017844.1, read as the reverse complement.
ACCGGAGCAACAGGCTTCGTCGGCGGCGACGTCCTGGAAGCCCTGCACAGCAAGCACCCAGACTACGAGTACACCATCCTGGTGCGGACCGAAGAGCGCGCCAAGCCGGTCAGGGAGCGCTACTCGGACGCCAACGTCATTATTGGCTCCAACGACAGCGCCGAAATTATTGAGAAGGCCGCAGCCGAGGCCGACGTCGTAGTCCGTACGTGCATCCCTTTTTTTGCGCTTCGAATTTGAGGATATTCACGCTGACCAGCAAATAAAAAGACACCGCCGAGTCTGCTGATGACGAACCATCGGCCAAGTCCATCGTCAAGGGACTGGAGGCAGGGCACTCGCCCGACCGGCCGGGGCGGTATATCCACCTGACCGGAACTGCCATTCTGCAATGGGTGAGTATTTTGCCAGAAGCCGAGACGCAGGAAGCCTGGAATGCCCAATGACCTCCAACGGCAATGCACTGACACAAAAGATACCCGATCGTCAGTACGACAAGACCAACGAGCGCTACGGCGAGCCGCCCGCGCCAGACCAGGAGTACCGCGACATCAGGGACATTGAGCGCATCCTCAACCTCCCCGACCAGGCACCCCACCGCGGCATCGACAAGATCGTGCAGGCGGCCAACGACATTCCCTACGTCAAGACTGTAAGCTTTGCTTTTACCCACTCAACCACCAAGCCCCAGAATCCCTACGATGCAAACCAATACTAACAATCCACTCCAGGCAATGATCTGCCCGCCGGTAATCTACGGCACCGGCCGGGGCACCGTCAACACGCGCTCGCAGCAGGTGCCGTTCCTCGCGCGGTACGTGCTGCAGGAGGGCCACGCGCCGCTGGTGGGCGCGCAAAAGACGCAGTGGGACAGCGTGCACGTGGCGGACCTGGCGACGCTCTTCGTGGCGCTGGTCGAGGCGGCGCTGGACCCGGGGCGCCGCGACGACCCGGAGCTGTTTGGCCGCGCCGGCTACTTCTTTTGCGAGGCGGGCACGCCGCACCGGTGGAGCGACGTGGCGCGCGCCGTCGTCGAGGCCGCCAAGCAGCAGGGGTTCGTCGCCGAGGCCAGGGCCGAGGTCGTGCCCGCCGCAAAGGTCACCAACTGGACCCTGCTGGGCAACTCGCAGTCCGTGGCCGAGCGCGCGAGGAAGCACCTTGCCTGGGAGCCTGAGGTGTCGAAGCGCCACACGCTGTGGGATGACATTCCCAACTGTGTAAAGGTGGAGGCGGAGGCTTTGGGCATCAAGCCGACCCTGCCGCCCCAGTGAGGCTGGGGGATGTGATGTTTGTGTGGCGAGGATTGGTTGAGTTGGCCATGACTGTGGAACTTTCCCCGACACGAAAATCTGTACCCAATAGGACCTGAAGCCTCAGGAGTTTAGAAAATACCCTCCAATGAACGATTCCGTCTGTCTCTTTACGCAATACCATAAATGTCGAGTATCCATAGTAACTCGTACAAACAAAGTGGTTGGGAATCTTCAGTGGGTCACTATCGTCATGAGTGGCGCCCCCCTTGGATAAGATAAAAGATGACTATATGCACCGCCGTCACATCGCCTTCCACCCCACTGATAACGTCCTACCTCGGTGAGATTTCACTAGTTCTGGTCTAGTCGGTGGGCTCCGTACCCCAGCCGGGCTCCGATGACAAAGTCCTATCAAACCGACCAGCAAGCGCGCGGCTTTTCCGACACCCCCCAAAAAAAGGACCGTCGGGTTATCATATCCGATCCTTATCGGGAGAGGATTATAAACATGCACGGTTTTCTCTCTAGCGCATTTTCGAACGTCCACTTTGCAAGAGTGCATCTCCATTCGCTTGGCAGGGCGGCCAATAGCCTTGGCTCGATCTGGATTCATATCAGGACCAACACCTCGCCGACCCGCCGACTCCAACGTTCCGCGCTCCTGTGGATGCCCGTTCGTGAAGCCGACGATATCCTCGGGGGTAGTTCATCATTGGCAATAACGCGAATGCATTACCAGGGTGATGATTGTGACGATGGAACTGCGGTATTTTTCCCTGGCGAGAACGTAGGCAGTAGGCTGTCCGTAAGAATGACTATAAATACTGGACTTGGCGTCGAACCTGCGACTTCTATTATGCTGTCTTCCAGGCGCAGCCCATTTTGACAGCAGCTTCGAGTCAAAACAGCATCATGAAGGCGGTATTGGTAACAGCCCTGTTCGGCCAACTGGCCCGGTCATCCCCCAGGCCCGTCCTGCCCGTCGACATAGACACCAAGGCAGCCTTGAACTCGCGCCTGGCCAACGTCTACCTCTCGTCCAGGTCGGCCGAGTCGGCCCCGGCCGGTGCGCTGACTTACACATATGGCGAGTGCACGTCGGAGAGCCACCAAGACGCGCACCACGTGATTGCGACTGCTTCAGGCCCTACAAGCTCCGGCGAGAGCAGGTTGGCATGGAGCATCCCCGAGGATGCCAAGTCGGGTGGCTGCATATCTGCATGGGACTCTGCGGGCCGGCTCGTCGGACGCAGTGGACCCCAGACGATGCATCCGAGCAGGAGCCGGAAAGCCAAGCGCGGCATCGTCATGTCGCAGACCGATGGCTTCGATACCCTGGGACCGTGGTTCGACGGCGTTACCCATCTCGAGGCAAAGAACCTGAGTGTCGTGGATGCCGAGGCTGCCAAGGCGTCCAAGGTTGGAATTGTTGGTGCTGGGTAAGATTACTCTAGAACTATATCTAATCCCTGCTTTGCAGATGATCCATGCTAACTGGCTACTCAAGCATGTCCGGTCTCATGACATACCTCGTCCTGACCCAAGCCGGCATGAAGAACCTCGAGATTATCGAGGCCAGCTCCAGACTAGGCGGCCGCGTCCACACGGCATACCTGTCTGGTGGACCCTCGGGCTTCCAGAACGGAACCTTTTCCTACCAGGAAATGGGACCGATGCGATTCCCCGCCACCATCGAGCTCAACAACCAAACGCTCAACATCAGCGACCACCAGCTCGTCTTTGACCTTGCCGAAGAGATGAACCGTCTCAACGGTCACTCCAAGAACCTCAGCATCGACTTCATTCCCTGGTACCAGTCCTCGCAGCAGGGACTGTCATACAAGAACTCCATCAAGCTGCCGAGCGGCATCGCGCCCACCCTTGCAGAGGTCGCCCAGAATGCATCCTTGAGGGTCGACCTGGAGATGGACGACTCCACTGCAGCGCTCAGCGCCAAGGTGGACGCGCTGGAGACGAACGAGGAGTTCTATGCAGAGATTGCAAAGAACATGCACAAGGCCCATAGTGATTTCATTCGTGAGTTGACCAATCAGTCGACTAAAAAAGCGTGCACACCACTAACAGCGTCGCAGACAACAAGGTCCCAGGTGAATTCGGCGGTCGTTGGAGTGAGTTTGGCTACATGGTCAACTACTTGAACCAGACGCTGAACGACACAAGCATGGTCGTTGGTTCTGGATCGTCAGACTTTTGGGATACTGTGAGTCGTGAACAATTCCTCTGGCGTAGCAAAGAAAGACTGCAGTAACAGCCGCTGACGCCTGGTGCCATCTTCAGCTTTACGAGGGCATGTACTTTACCGCCTCGTCGTACAAGACGGTCAACGGTGGCCTGAACCGTATCCCAGAGAGCTTCCACCCGTTGGTGGACAACGCTACCACTCTAGGGCGCAAGATTGAGCGCGTGCAGCGCGACAAGGCGACGGGCAAGGTGACGCTGCAGTGGCGCGACAGCTTCAAGGATGCCCAGTTCAAATCATCGACATATGACTATGCCGTATTGGGCGTGCCGTTCTCTGTGTTGAAGAACTGGCGTTTCAGCCCGCCCTTGATTGGTACTATCGCAAACGCCATCGCGCAGGTGCCATACAACGGTTCGTCACTCTCATCCCCTGGTTACTTTGCTCCCAAGTTCCATACTGACAACAAGAACAGGAGCCTGCAAGATCGCATTGGAGTTCAGCGAGCGCTTCTGGGAGACGAAGCTTCCCAACCCCATCTATGGCTCATGCTCGACTACCACAGATATCCCAGGTATTGGCAGCATCTGCTACCCATCCTACGATATCAACGGCACCGGCCCCGCCTCCATCCTCGCCAGCTACATTTCTTCGGACCAGTTTGGAATCCGCATGGCATCGTTGAGCGAGGAGGAGCACGTGCAGTATGTGCTTGACGCCATGCTCGAGATACACGGCCCTGCCGCCGAGGGTCTGTACACGGGCAAGTACAACCGAAAGTGCTGGTACCAAGATCCGCTGGAGTCGGGCAGCTGGGCATCCCCTCTTGCCGGACAGCACGAGCTCTTCATTCCAGAGTACTTCAAGACCCATGACGGTGTCATCTTTGTCGGCGAGCACACTTCGTACACCCATGCTTGGATCTCCTCGGCTCTCGAGAGCGGTATTCGGGGAGGTGTACAGCTATTGCTCGGTGAGTCTGATTTGCTTTGTCCGTTTTTTTTTTTTTTTTTTGGTGAGACTGTCTAACATCGCGTAGAACTCGGGCTTGTGGATGAAGCAAAAGCCGTTGTTGACAAGTGGATGGCTCGCTGGATTGAAATCGTAAGTCAAATGCCGCCCCGACTCCGCAAATACAAATGCAGATGATGCTGACGTGACCGATTCTCGTTAGTAGTAATAATATTGGACACAGGATGTATGCCAAGGAGAGGCCACGAGAAATGAACAGGATATATATGGTAGAACTTAGATAGGTCAAGCGCCTTCCAGGTCACCCAGTCAATGCGACTCTTCGCCAAGACAAACACTCCCCAAACGCCATGCCATGCCCAGAGTAAACCATATTAAAAAATATCAAAATCTTATCTCGTAACTTCCAGCTCTGCTCAGGTATCGCACCCACTTGACACTGCTGTAGTTGCTCTTCTCAAAGACCTTGAGATATCGCACCAACAGACCGCTACTTGTAAACATGAGCAGGCTAAAGTTCATGCTCAAGGGCGGCCGGCTCCAGGCCTTTTGGCTGGTCATGCTCGTGAGTTCGGCCTCGGCAGACAGGACATATTCGGACTGGCCGGCAAATCGACCAATCTTCCAGATTATGTGGTTCTCGGATGGCTCATACTTGGCCTTGCCTTGAGTGCATCGCTCTGTTATGCGAGCTGTGTTGAGCGGCGTGGGGATGCGGACGATGACGTTGGTAGCAAAGAGCTTAGGGCCAAAGTTGGCCTTGACACCGATGCTGTATTCGACCTTTGTCTTGCCAATCTCGTTGACGATGGCGTGGACTTTGAAGGGTAGGTTCACGTTCTCGGTGGCACGGTATCGCATGAGCTCGAATTCGCCGTCAGGAGGCACGAAGCTGATGATTCGGTCCGAGTCGAATTTCCCGAGCTTGACGCACTGGTGGAATTGGCAGTCTTCAAGCGTAACGCTGCCAGCTGCGGCTTTGGTAGCCTTGCTACCCATGCGGTTTCCCGATGGTAGACTCATCATGCCGTCGCCGTCGAGAAGAAGCCGGTCGTTCAGTCCAAACTTGCACTCGGGTGTCCCAGAAAGGTATGCGCGCATGACGATCTGGCCCGTGACGTCGGCGCGCAGCACAGCACCAGCAGCAGACATCAAGAGATTCACGTCCTCAATAACATCCACAAACGCCTCGTTCTTGCGGTACTTGACGTCTGCTTTGCGCCACGACAACGCGCCGGTGGCTTGCATTGTGATTTTGGCCGAATCTTCGGGGCGGTGCTCGGACTTGACGCCCTCGGTCGTGATGTACATCTTGAGCGTGTCCGTTTCGGTGTTTTGAGGGTATCCAAAGTCGACAATCTCTGCGCGAAGTTGGCGATGAAGTTAGAAGACGTTTGCGATGGAGTCATGGCGGCGGAGGAGCATGAACACACCGTCTAGCAGCTCATAGACAAGCACAAAGTTGTTTTTGACGGCCTCCTCGTCAAACTTGCCAAAGTAACCCCTCCCAAGCTGGATGAGGCGGTACAGAAACTCAAACACGAGAGCGGCGTTCGCATTGCTCTTGGTAATGGCCACCAGGTAGATATTCTCGTGCTTGACATGGCTAAAGGTGGTGCTTCCGAGCGTCAGGATCGGCGAACGGGTTTCCCGAGCGCTGATGACCTGAATGCGGAAGACGTCGGCAAGGCGAGGGCGACAGTCATTTCGGAAGCTGCGGAAGATGAGGTTTTCACCTTTCAAGTTGAAAAGAAGCACGCCGGACAGCATTTTGAGCTGATTGTGAACGGCCGACGGACGAGGCGATGAAGTTTGTGGTGCTCTGGGGTGGTAGGGAAAGGTACAACACGCTGATAAATTGTTCGTCTGCTCAATCAATCAATCAATCAAGCTCCGTCGCGGGTGTTCAGGCCCCGCCGCTAGACCAGAGAGGTAAGGCGGTGTGACAAGGGGTAGTGGGGTCGCTGCCAGGCCAGCTGGGGTAGTAAGGAAGCGGGACCATGGAGAATTACTCGTGTAGGGATCATACTGGCATTATTCGTCGCCATCGCCCACCTCTTTGTATACGTGCCTCCCTAGGCGCGAAGTATAAGGTTCCTCTGTTCAATGGGCTTACCTGACTTATAGACCCTAGAGCTTGTGGCATGATACTAAGTATGCTTACAACCTCGTCGCCAATAAAGGCGAAGAACATTGCTCGAAATTATTTGTCATCAGTATCTGCTTCACGCTTACCATTAACCGGTCGCTGACTACTATGACGGCCCTGGAAAGGCTGCAGAACAGGATCAATCATGGGCTGTCGGGCTTGCTCGAGGTTTAATATAAAATTGTGCGAATCCAGGGGTCTCTCCAGATGAGAGACTGTTTGGATGCTTTCTGTAAGCTAACAAAGAAGAATTCGGCAAAGTTCTGCCCTTGATGGACTTGGGTGAGCGCTTGAAGCTTGCTCTAGGGATTTCTCCAAAAATCTAATACCGTTGCGTTCGCTCAAGCTTGTGCGGCGTCCGTAGTATCATGAAGATGGACGATACAATACTCCGGGTCGGATCATAATCGTCCATTGGATTCCCATATGCAGTTGCTAACACGCTTCACAGATTCATTGAGACCCTTTGAACTAAACCGGTATTAAGCGCAAGACTACATAACGCATGACTCAAATGGAACTTTTTGTCTTGTTGCAGGAACTGTTCGTCAGCGGACATCCGAATATTGCAGTTGAAGCAGAGAGTTGGGATCTACTTCACCCTAACCCTTATTGGCCACTTCGACCTCCTCCTCTCCAGCGGCACCTTCTTCACTCGAAATCACGAAGAAACAGTCAAGAGGAGGACACAAACTCAAATGACATCCATCTTACCCTCTGTATACGAAAAATCTAGACTTTGCCGATCGCCGAAAATTCCCCCGAGCACTGATGTTTACTGCATGCCGCACGTTTCCTGCAGCATCCGAGCTCCGATTTCTACATGCCTTCACGCCCGTCCAATCGATGTTTGCTTGTGATCTATCATTGACATTTTGCTTGTATCCCCAAACGCGCAACCCAAATCGTCAGTGGGTTTGTCTTTAGCAGTTGACAGCAAAGTCAAGTACGTCTCCAAGCTTGGCATGGCAGGTGCAGCAGCCTTTCATGATACATCAAAAATCATGACATTGCTGCGCATTGTTGCCCATGACGGTGCTGATGCTGCTGCTGCTGCTGCTGCTGCTGCTTCATTCCCTGCAAAACTGCCATCAGTCCAGAGCCGCATGACTGCAGATGCAGAGTCAACATCAACGTTTTCTCCATGAAAATACAGGACCTACTGACAGACGGGGAGTCCCTGATTTCCTCTCTACGTTTCCATGATTAACATGTCCGTCCGAAGAGTTTAAGGGATTATGCAAAGCCCATGGGTGGTGGCCAACGGTTGAGGGACTCTTTAGCGCTGATGTCGTCAACCATGCCGCGATGCTGGCGACGACGGACGCGCAGCAATGCGCCACCGCCCCACGATGAACCCTTTACCAGCAGCAGACTGCCAGTGGTGTGCGGTCATGCGTCGGTGTCAGTCCGTTCTTCTTCGTACATCTCGGACCCGCGGAAGTGTTGGGGTATTCTGTACCACGATGAAGGTGGGCAACTCATGAGGCTTAAATAATCACTCACCCTGCCGTTTACCCACAGCCTTTGCTTTTTTGAGACATCGCCATCTCAAGTCCTCGGCCGAGTGCCTATCGGAGACCAACATCTCGAACATATAATACTACAATAGCCAGTATCACAAGACATCACTGTCTGTCGATATCAAACTAACAACCCTTCGTCTAATCATACCAACAAATCACCATGCACGCCACACAGCTCCTGTCACTGGCTGTCGCCGCCACGGTGACCTTGGCCCAGACCAACACCAACGGCAGTTCCACATCGCTGACCGCCGCGTTGGCAGCCCAGCCAGATCTGTCCAACATGATCGCCTTGCTCAGCACACAGCCGACCTTCATGGCCCAGCTGTCGCTCGCCCAGAATGTCACCTTCCTGGCGCCCAGCAATAATGCTCTCGACGACTTCCTGAATGGACCCAACGCCACGCCTCTGAACAGGACCAGTCCCCTTGGCGTCGCTGCCCTCCTCAGCTACCACGTCCTGAACGGCACCTTTTACGACTCGGAGATCAACGACGACAGCAGGGTTGTCAACACGGCCCTCAATCTGGCCCCGTACTCAAACATCACTGGTGGCCAGCGTATTAGCTTCAGGCGTCAGGATGGCAATGCCACCTTCTTCTCTGGTCTGATGGAGATGTCGAGTGTGACCACGCCTGTATGTTTCCTACCCTGCCCTTGACACAATCATCTCTTGAACCGGTATACCAATTTACTGACACCACGCCCAGAACATCAACTACACGGGCGGTGTCATCCACGTCATCAACCGCGTCCTGACTCTCCCCATTAACGACACCCGCACCCTTTCGGACCTGAACTTGACATCCGCTGCTGGTGCCTTGCGCCGCGCCGACTTGAGCACCCGCCTCGACCGCCTGCGCGACGTGACCATGTTCATCCCCAACAACGATGCCTTCAACATGGTGGGAAGCTCTTTCGAGGACTCCAATATGTCGGCTAGCCAGCTGTCTCAGGTTCTGCAGTACCACATCGTCCAGGGCTCGCGTCCATTTTACACCAGCGCCCTCGGAAACACCAGCCTGACCACCCTCAACGGCGCCAGGCTGACTTTCACCAACACGAGCAACGGCCTGTTTGTCAACTCGGCCAAGATCATCTCGCCCAACGTCCTGACCAACAACGGCGTCATCCACATCCTGGACAAGTAAGTACTTTCTTGATCTCTATATTGTGATCTTAGATGTTCGTAACGAAACTGACATCAAACGCAGCGTCCTCAACCCCAACAACGTCGACGCCCGCCCCGACCCCTCAGCCACCAGCGGGTCGCCCATGTTTAGCGGCGCCACGCCCGCCACCAGCGGCGTCCCCTACACTTCGGGCGTCTCTCCGGCTCCTGGCTCATCCCCCACGGGTGGAAACGGTGGTAATGGCGGCAACGGCGGCAACGGCGGCAACGGTCAAGGTTCGGAGCCTGCCCGCGGTGCTGCCGCCCCCATGCAGACCGGCATCATGGGTGTCGCTGCTCTGTTTGGCGGTGCTGCCATCCTTGCCAACCTGTAAAAGAAAGTAAAGTGAAAACGGGAGACACAATGACTGAAACATGGGGGGACCTTTCAAGGGGTGTAATGGAAGTACTTGAAGAGCATCAGCGACGTTAGTAGAGGTTGCTTTATACCATTTGTACTATATTAATGTCTTTTTATCAATCAACGAAGGTTTTGTAAATCATGATCATACAGAGTTTGAGTTCTTTTCCTGGTACTTACTCCTAAGCTACATTGACAACCTCGCCAGATTCTCTCACAGTAGCCACTGTATGCTAGCTAGCTGCGAAAATATTACATATTGGAAAAGGATCGAAGAATCGGAGTCCCGAAATGATTTTGAGTCCTTCAGGAGCATCCTCGACGTGTAATACTAACCCTCAATAGTAACAACCTTCTCCGGGTCGAAGCTATACGCATCATCCCTGCCGTACCCTCTCTGGTTAGCCACCACCCTCTTTCCCTTCCCTCGCAACCCATCCTCCCCTACGTCACCCCGAAGCACAAAGTCGCAGTTGAAATGCGTGTGCCCAAACACCCACACCCTGACGCACGGACTGGTCCAGCAGACCTCAGCGCTTAGATCGGTGGCGAAAGCGCTCTGCACGCCCCGGTCGTCCTCGAGGTGGTCTGGGTCGTTGGCCTCGGGGAGCATGGTCGGGCTGTGGTGCGTCAGAACAACGGCGGACCGGCCTTCCTGCTCTGCGGCGGCAACCTCGCGGTTCAGCCATGCGAGATCCCCCGCGTGGGCGGCGTTGTGGTCGTCGACGGTCCAATTGGAGATGTTGGAAAAGTCGGATAGGAACAGGGAGGTGGTGCTGCGCTGGTCGTCGGCTATGCGCGAAAAGAGTGTCGCTCCGAGGATGGTGATGGTGGGCGAGAGGTCGAAGCGGCGGCGGTTTAGCAGCACGAAACGGCCAGCCTTGCGCGACTCTGAGTCTAAAGCCGCTTGCTTGGAAGTTTCCATGTTTGCGTTGTGCGTTTCCTCGAATTCCTGCATGATGGACAATGCCTTTTCCCAGGTTGCAGAGCCATCGTACTGGCTGTCGGTTGCAGGGTATGGCTCATGATTGCCCATCACAAAGAAAACCGTCTCGAACTGAAGAAGTTGGGCGCGAAGAAACGTAAAAAGTCGTTCATCCCAGACACTGCCAATATCCCCGAGAAGGGCCAGGTGTGGACAGCGACTGGGAATCGTAAAGTCACCATACATGGGTAGCATCTTTGGTGTTTCCAAATGCAGGTCAGACATGATCTGTAGCTGCACGGCTTCTGAGGTCTGAGGGGCAATTGATGCCTCCTCGCTCAGAGGAGCTAAGCGATTATTCTCGGTGGTTTTCGACATCTGCGGGAAGAGTGTAAGCTGTTGCAAAACCGGGTAGTGGTGGTTTCATCTGAGATATTCTTTGCGGGGAGGTTATGTACGGTTTGGACGCCAGGAATAAATCTTTAACGGTAGCATAAACATACTCTTTTGGCCTTCTTGCTAGGCTTTTTCACATTTGATGGCTTTTTGGCCCTTTCCAGCACGGTGTATACACCAGTAAGTTCTGGATATTCGGCCAGGGATAGCGGAACGTTGCCGGTGGGATATGGTCGCGGAGTGAATGTGCCCTTTTGGATTTGTTCAGATCGCATCGAATGATATTCGTGCTTGCGGAAGCTGTCGATATCACTTTGCCCTGGGTAGCCTCCAGTCAAATCGAAATGTAGTTCGAGAACTTCAGGGGGTAATCTTTTTGTGAACTCGTCACTCTTGATCAGGGCCTCATACGATCCTCCGATGCAATAAGCGTTGTGAATGAGAGAGCTAAGCTTGTGAGACCAAAGGGGGTCGGAATCAAGATCCTCTTCGGATAATCTTAGCCAATATCTCATCAAAGATCCGAGAAAATCTTCAAGCGTAGGTAGCGGGGCTGGGCATAAGTCTGGCTGAATAGTTGCCGTAGAGAGGTCGTAGTCCCATACAGCGGCATCAAGGAGCACCACGCAGTCGCTAGTCTGGCAGCCTCCTTCTTCCGAATCGCCGTTGTTACTGCTACTTTGCGTTTTTGGCTCGATTGTGATTCCGCCTCGGCTGAGGAGTCCTCGATTCTGAACAGCGTTGTTCTCTTTCTTCTGTAGGCTTCCACCTTGAGTTAAAACATCTGCGGCCTTGGTAGGCTCTGAGACAAGTAGAAGCAAATTTCCGGTGCAAGTTTTGCGGCTGTAGGCTTTGAGAACTTCTTCAAACCAGACCGCATTGGCAACACCATGTGCTGACAATGTTTGGCAGACGCGATAGCGAGTATTTGAAGAGGGACCTGCAGTGCAATCAAAATCCGTCTCTGCTGGTGATGACGAGTCGGCCTTGGGTTCTGCAGCCCGGGAAGTAAACAGAGAAGAAAACCTCGAAAAGGTTTTCCGAAAAACAGGCATGGTTCAATGGGTTGATGTCAGTTGCGCTGATGAATGAGAGAATCGGGTCTCGACCAGGGAGACTCGGGGAAACAACGGGTTTTTTTGGTGCGCAAGTTCAATATTGGGCCTTCAAAATTCCAGGCCCTGCCTGACCAAATGTTATCGCGCCCCATGAAATGGAGGACGTGGAGGAGAATCCCCGGATGCTCTCATTTGGGCACTTGTTGGCCTTCAACTTCGCTATCGCCTCGAATTTAAGCGCCCAAGGTCCAGCGTTTGCCTAACTGCACCGAATCAATGAAGGGATTTAGTGGATATGATGAGACGCTGGTTGGAGTGTTGGGCCGTGGATTGGCACCAATGGGGACATATGTGTGGGGCCTATAGTAGGACGGAGTTCAGTAGAGTAGGACATGCGGGCGCTAAATCAACTGGATGGCTCGGTTACCTCAGGTCGGTAGGCTTACTTAGCCGCCTTGACGCGTAGACGAACCCAACAACACACATGAAACCTGCGAATATCAAGTTGGTAAAGGCCGTTGTATATGCCAATACCTCGGCCTGAGGGAAAAGGGTGCCCAAAGAATCTGGTCTACTGGGCAGGACCACCCGGCCTCATCACCTTTGCTGCAACTTTCGGCTCTGAGATATGGCCAACATACAAATATGGGCGCTTGTCCGCCTATTTTTTACGTGGTCCAGCTGGGCGCTTCAACGGACAACATATACAATCCCAAGGACAATTCAGGCGCCCAGTATCAAAGTCTTGCAGCAGCGGAGCGTGCATCGAGCTCAGCGTCTCCTAAACGCTGGCCTTTGGTTGACGCCCTTATGGATCGTTCTGATCATAGAATTCTAAAAGTGTGATGAGAATAGTTAACATTTCGCCCAAGGAGCAGGCTTCCAGATGTATAAAGAGATGTGAGAGAATCACGGGGGAGTAACCAATGTCAGAGGCTAATGGTTGATATGCACACTTGCTCTGAGCTGCGTATGGCTTTGCACCTTCAAACCCTTCCCATCACTCATAATCCCTATATTCCACACGTGTCTCTAGCCCGTCCAATTCGCGACGGGTTGCTCATCGTCAAAGGACACGGGAGGGTTTGATTCCCAGCCTGTGCCAGTCCACCATCCAAACAATCCATATAGTCAGGGGCAATGAGCCTCACAGCCCCAACAACACGAAAACCCAGAGTGAACTCATCAGCAGTTGGAAAAATCGCCGGCAACCGATTTCATGTCCCCGGCCACAAGAAGGGAGTTCCTCCAAGCTGTCCACAAAGGGCTACACGATGTGCCCTATGTAGTGATCGGGGGTAGCGCCCTTGCCGAGTACGGAAGTGGTCGAGAGACTGGCGATGTAGACGTGCTTGTGGGGTCTGGCTGCTCGAAACGCTCCGCCGAAAGCCTCCTTATTAAGCGGACGGAGGGACGGTTGGTCCGTGTTGGACACGGCAAAATAATGTAAGTAGACGATTGGAAGATTTCACCCCCACCCCCCGTTGAGTCCGGACACCGATACACATATTAACAAATACATCTAGCTTCCGAGCCTCTGATGGCAACATATACCCACTCGACCTCTCCGAGGACCACGAGGTAGACCTCAATTTTGAACAGGCCAGGGACACTGCCTCGTCGAAAAACTCACCCGGATACAAGCTCGCAAACTTTGTCTTTCTGCTCAATTCCAAGGCCCATGCGTGGCAAACGCGTGTCCCGTTCGAGCCAAAGTTTCACGAAAAACGTCGAAACGACGCCCAAGACATCATCTTCTGTCTGGAACGACTCAGCGGCAGACGTGACATTGACCGCGCAGAACTTTCGTGGGTCTACACCGACGAGTTTTGGAACCAATTCGTGGAGGGCAACCCGCGAGCTCGTCAACTCTTCACCGCCGCCGGGCTCTGGACCGACGAGACTGTCTTTGTGACCGGCCGGACCATCAGCGCCCGATCTAGCCTTTCGAGCTTTGCGAGTCCATGGACGCAGCCCGGCACGCCGGCTAGGCAGGATTCGAACCTCAGCCAGGTGGGTTGGGGTAGTGGTCAGGGCAGTCGTGCAGGCAGCATGGCAATCCCAAACAGTAGGCAGGCAAGCGTTGACAGTTATGGCAGCCGGCACGGCGAAAGTCGGTGGGCGACGCCTGAACACTTTGATGAATATGGCGGTAGCCAACGGGGTCACAGGGGCTTTGGATCTGGTTTTGCACATGGATCTGCTCACGCTTCGATGGTATCTGTGAGAGGATGATCGAAACACGGCGGGGTTGGGGTGTAGTGATAGTTTGTAAAGTAAATTGTCAAGGCAGAGCTGGCCTCTTTCAAGAATCACGTTAGTCTTTAAACCTCCTCGCAATGCTTTTCTGCAACTCGTGTCGGTATCTCAAAAGAAAAGGGATATATAGTGGGGGAAGAGTGAGTCAGAAAGGTCGATTGGTAGCGTCTATCTAGGGAGATAGCTAATTACCCGGCCTCCCATCAAGCCATTTACTCATATATGGCCCGTCGAGCCAGTATCCCAGTTTCTTGTAGTAACTGCGGACACCGACACCCGAAATGACACTTATCTTTTCACTGCCGTGCTCGTCACGGGCAATACGCTCTGCCTCTTCCATCAGCAGAGTGCCGAAACCCTGATGCTGGAACTTCTTGGGGTCTCGGGCGTGCACAGGCACCGCGGTACCATAGACGTGCAGCTCCCGCACCAAACTTGTTGGCTGACCCGTGAGTTCTTCGCGGAAAGTGTACTTTTCAGTGCATTTACGCAACCGCAACAGGCCAATAAGAATGTCCTGCTTAGGGTCCTCGTATGCCAAGAATGTCTCCCAGCCGCCGTTGGCAACGTAGTCACGGCGCACGAGCTCGACCTGGTTTGGCCGTATCTTGTGCTTGACCTCGTTGATGCCGACCTCCCTCGTTCTGACATCACGGCATGTTGTACCAAAGTCTTTCATACGCGCCAGAGCCAACTCCCGCAGGTTGCCGTTCTCTACACCCGAGCTGACGAGCGGCATGGGAATATCACGCTGGACACGGTAAATGCGCGTCCACGGTGGAACCAGGGCGAGAATCCGAGCCACTAGGTCGATAAGCCCATTGGGTGTGTAATTTTGGTATCGTCCTGTCCTCCAGAGTTCGTAAAGACCGGTACCGCGGATGACTAGCGTCGGGTAGATCTTCAGACCATCCGTTCTGAAGGCTGGGTTTTCAAAGTACTCTCGGAACTGATCCACATCTCGCTCCATGCCGACGTTTGGCAAGTCGGGCATCATGTGGCTCACGACCTTGAAGCCGGCGTCCTTGGCCAGGCAAAAGGTCTCCGCAACTGCTGCTACCGTGTGACCTCTGTTGGTATCGCGCGCCACATCCTCGTACAATGACTGCACTCCTATTTCCAACCGTGTGCAGCCGTACCTCAACATGCTAGACAAGTGTGGCTGTAAACAGTAGTCGGGCCTGGTCTCTATCGTGATGCCAACGCACTTGACATTGCTCATCTCGCCAGCCTCGACGGCCTCATCGACGTTTGACGTCTGATAACCGCTCAGAGCATTGTGTAGTTGCGAGATAAAGTCATCCCTGTATGACTCTGGTAGTGACATGAAGGTACCGCCCATGATGATGTACTCAACCTTGTCCACCGAGTGTCCCAGAGCCTTTAGCTGATCCACACGACCCCTGGCCTGCTCAAATGGGTCGTAGCGGGCACGGATGGCTCGCATTGAAGTTGGCTCATAACCAGTGTATGATTGTGTGCTGTACTCAAAGTCTGAATCGGGACCACCTGGGCAGTAAACGCAGATGTTGCCCGTGTATGCGATGTGGGGGCATCGATGCGGTTTGCACATGACAGCAACAACAGCAATACCAGAAGACGTTCGAATCGGCTTCGCAATGAGCTTTGGCAGGATGTACTTTTTGTAATGCTCGGGGACCGCGGCTATGATTGCAGTCAAAGGTGGGATCTTCTTCAACTTGTGCTTGCGGGAGAATTTGCCTCGCAGACTGTTCAGGTTCACATCTTTTTGCCGGTGTTTTGGGTCTCGCGCAGCCGCCTCGTAGTCTTCAATGAGCGCATTTGCAATATCGGCGCAGCATCTTAGAAACCGTTCGCCTTCTGGTGCAAGAGTGGCAGAGGCTGCAGGCCTCGCCACGGTAGTGGTCGACATATCGAGGCGTAGCGCAGGACAAGGACCCGGTAGTGGAGTTGGGGCGTGGTGCGCGTGTCGGCAAAGAGTTCTGGATGGTCGGCAGCAGAGAAGGAGGCGCTGATGTCTCCTAAGAGTACCGGCAATATGTGTCCCGCACGCGCGCTCCTTATTATTGATGTTGCATCAAAGACTTGTTCAGCTTGTCGCGGGCGCAATTCGGAGTTGCCCCTTCAGATTTCCCCGCCAACTTTTTGACGCTTCGTTCATACCTTAGGAAAACTTAGTGGGGCTTTTGTAGAAAGCGGGGCCAATTGGAGGATGAGTTATGTAATCAGTTGTGACAAAAGCTGCAACTAAAGCAGGACACACGTGGGAAGTCTGTTGAGTCGCATCGCCATGTCATGTGCGACACAATTGGCAAGCTGGCAGTTTTTGCGATGCTATGCGCAGCACGCGCTCCTTATTTTCCTTCCTATTTTTCTCTTGAAGTCTGTAGTGTTCAACATTTTGATGAGTGTTTGCAGGTCAATTTTCGGTTAAGTAGACATTTAGGCCGGCTGTAATCACTGTGCAAGTTTCATCATGCCTGCTCTCTGCCATACTGCTAGCCGCGATGGAACGTATCTCTTGCCGGCAGGAGATTCGTAGCAAAATTAATCGGGAGAAGCCATGGACGCGTGTGGAGCGCCGGCGCGGGTGAAATCGGAGCCGTGCTCGCATGGACCCTTATCAACGGCAGGAACAAAGGGAAAACTGGGACCCACACAGTGTCCATGACTAAATTCCCCCTATCACTAGACAGTGCGACACCAGCCAGACCGTTGGGCCAAGCTTTGATTGATGCTGTGCTACAGACGTCGAGAAATTTGTAGCTTCAGCTGTAGGCTTGTGACGTGACGAAAGAGCACTCGCAGAATCTATCTTCCACCTGCATATACCGTCCACGTCTTTTCCTTAATTCCTACTTACTGCATTGACCTCTACATCAGACAGAAAAGATGCAGGCTATTTCCCGACAACTTCGCCCCAGTGGCGCTATCCTGCGCCAGATCTCGACGAGGACATACAGCTCGTCGAGCAGCCCCTACGCAGCTACCATCAACAACCTCAGGATCAACAGCGACACCAAGGTCCTTTTCCAGGGATTCACTGGAAAGCAGGGAACGTGAGTCTATTCCAGAAGACGACCTTGCGCCTCTATTTTCCGCGCAGACGTTTCGCCATGTATTCCGCTCGACCACAGCTGACACGAAGCCCGTCCGATCTTTAGTTTCCACGCACAACAAGCCATTGACTATGGTATGATAACCGCGCCCGAAGCCTTAAGGGCGTAACCTCGAGTCCCAACCGACCTGCGCTAACACACGAAACGCTATATTCAGGCACCCAGGTTGTTGGTGGCACAAACCCCAAGAAGGCTGGCCAGACGCACCTTGACCTTCCCGTCTTCGCCAACGTTGCCGATGGTGTCAAGCAGACTGGCGCAAATGCCACGGCAATCTTCGTGCCGTAAGCACAATCTTGAAAATCGCGGATGAGACGATCGTTTTACTGACAAGTACTCCAGTCCTCCTTTGGCCGCCGCCGGCATAGAAGAGGCCGTTGCTGCCGAGGTTCCTCTCGTTGTTTGCATTACGGAAGGCATTCCTCAACATGGTGCGTGGAGCCCAATGGCGTTGAGAAATACGTGAAACATCGATGTATATGCTAACATCATGCAGACATGGTCCGCATCACCTCGATCCTCAAGTCCCAGAACAAGACCCGCCTGGTCGGTCCCAACTGCCCCGGCATCATCGCCCCCGGCCAGTGCAAGATTGGTATCATGCCCGGCTTCATCCACAAGCGCGGCCGCATCGGTATCGTCAGCAGATCCGGCACCCTGACCTACGAGGCCGTCAACCAGACCACCCAGGCTGGTCTCGGCCAGTCGCTCGTCGTCGGTATCGGTGGTGACCCCTTCAGCGGCACCAACTTCATCGACTGCCTGAAGGTCTTCCTCCAGGATGGCGAGACCGACGGTATCATCATGATTGGTGAGATTGGTGGTTCCGCTGAGGAGGAGGCCGCCGACTTCCTGCGCGCCAACAACACCGTCAACGGCGGCAAGCCCGTCGTCTCTTTCATTGCCGGTATCTCGGCTCCCGCCGGCCGCCGCATGGGCCACGCCGGTGCCATCGTCTCCGGTGGCAAGGGTGGTGCCGACTCCAAGATCAAGGCCCTCGAGGCGGCTGGCGTCATTGTTGAGCCCTCTCCCGCTGGTCTGGGCAAGGCTCTCCGTGACGAGTTCGTCAGGCGTGACCTGTTGTAATAATATTTCTCTCGATTCTTGAGATTGCTCGGTGGAGGAAGAGGAAAAGCCGGTGATTTGTGCAACAGCATAGTATTATTATTTTTTCCTTGTTTGTCAACTGGCGCACAAGCTGTGGATATATTTGGCTTTCTACAATATCCCGTCACCTTTCGCATTTGGGCAACTAACTTAGACGGCGGGATTAAGCAACGGCAAATTACTGAGGTATACAAGCATTTCATCGCTACCATTTCATTCCGTGAAGGGGCACTAATATGTTACCCAAGTCGTTCGCATGTGTGACGCCGGGTTCCTTGTCAATTTCTCTATTGGCACTTGTTTCTTTCATTGAGCTACTGCTCTCCTGTGACCTCAACTTGGGCCTTTTCAATGTCTTGCTGATTTCGGTATACAGGTTAGCAGATTGTACTCGATACTGTTCAGTCACTCATACACACATACACATGAATCACATGTGACAATCTGTCGCTCACCTCATTGTTTTCCCATCGACGGCAACTGCCCAAACACCCTTCCCGTTCCAATGAGGATTTGCTTTTCCGATCTGGCTGCACTGTAACCCAAATCTTGGCATGCGAGAGACGTCCATCCGGTTATTTAAACCGAGATTCGCGGCGCGGCTGGTCTTATAGTAATGGTTCCTCATCGATCTTCCCGTTTAGATTGCCCGGACGATGGCTTTCCAGGGCAAGTCGCATCGGACCCGTTCTGACGTATTTTACCCCGACTTTCACATCATCCAGGGCCGACATTCTGTCCGTCCTTCTTCACACTGGGACTCTGTCGAATCATCCCCGCCTCGACCGACTAATAATTTGAACCTTGGTATGAATCGATTGGTGGGATCCCCGCTCCCCAGACTTTACCCGGTTTGCCGACCATCAGAGCAACGCCGTGCGGAGTTGCGGAGCTCATTGCATTCTCTACCATGGGACTCTTGCACTTGCTCCCAGGAACGTACGATGTGAATCTTTAAAAGTAGGTCGAACATATCGTTCGCCGCCTGTGGACACCGCTAAAAGGTAAGACTTCATAGAGATCCTGTGTAACAAGGTTGCTCATCATGAAGTTCATTGGCAGACTCGCTCTTCTCCTCACATCTACGATGGCTGCCATCGCTGCAGCGCAGTCGCCGGCAAATCAGACATACACCAACCCTGTCATTCCCGGCTGGCACTCGGACCCGTCATGCATCCGTACGCCTGACGGAATCTTTCTCTGTGTTGCTTCGACCTTTGTTGCGTTCCCTGGTCTGCCCATCTACGCTTCACGGAACTTGGTCGACTGGAAGCTCGTCAGCCATGTCTGGAGCCGCGAGTCTCAACTCCCCGGGATCTCCTGGAGCACCTTTAACCAGATGGGTGGCATGTACGCGGCGACTATCAGGATGCACGAGGGTACCTACTACGTTGCTTGTGAGTACCTCAACGCCGAGTCGGTGAACGAGGTACTCCTCGGCGTTCTCTTCAAAACCACGGACCCCTTTTCCGATGAGGCCTGGAGTGACCCTGTGCTCTTCTACCCCAACCGGATCGACCCTGATCTGTTCTGGGATGACGATGGCAAGGTTTATGCCGCCACGCAGGGCATCGTCCTCCAGGAACTCAACATCGAGACGGGCGAGCTCAGCCAGCCTGCCATCGAACTCTGGAACGGCACCGGTGGTGTCTGGCCCGAGGGTCCCCACTTTTACAAGAGAGACGGCTGGTACTACCTCCTGATTGCCGAGGGCGGCACCGCGACGGACCACGCCGTCACCATGGCTCGAGCACGCAACATCACCGGCCCCTACGAGCCCAGCCCGCACAACCCACACCTGACCAACCGCGGCACCAACGAGCTGTTCCAGACGGTCGGACACGCGGACCTCTTCCAGGACGGCGACGGCAACTGGTGGGGCATGTGCCTGGCGACGAGATCCGGTCCAGAGTACAGCCACTACCCGATGGGCAGGGAGACGGTTCTGTTCCCGGTGACATGGGAAGAGGGCGAGTGGCCGGTGATGCAGCCTGTTCGGGGCACGATGGAAGGTCCGCTGCCGGTCGCCGAGAACGCGCTGGACCTGCCGGGCTACGGACCGTTCGTCACGGCTCCGCAGGCCGTCGATTTCAAGGCCGCCGGCGCGGCGATCCCGCCCAACTGGATGTACTGGCGCGTGCCCCGCGACGACACCTTTTCCGTCTCCCAGGACCGCGGGCTCAAGATCGTCCCGACGCGCAGCAACCTGACGGGCGAGGGCCACCAGGACCACGAGACCAACGGCATGAGGGGCCTCGGCTTCGTCGGCCGCAGGCAGACGCACACGCGCTTCGACTTTGCGGTCGACTTGGACTTTGTGCCGCTCAAGAGCGGACAGGAGGCGGGCGTGACGGCTTTCTTGACCCAGTACAACCACATCGACCTCTCCATCATCCGCCAGAGCTGCGGCAAGGGGCGCTCCATCCGCCTCAAGACCGAGAGCCAGGATGTTGGAGTGCAGCCGCCGGCCGAGGTCGTCAAGCCCGTCCCCGAGGACTGGAGCGACACGATCAGACTCGAGATCCGCGCCATCAGTGCCACAGAGTACGAGTTTTCTGCCGGTCCGGCGGAGGAGGGAGCTGCCAAGATTACTCTGGGGACTGTGGCGTCCCGGTTTGTCAGTGGTGGAAAGGGCCCGTTCACCGGTACCCTTGTTGGTGTTTACGCGACTTGCAATGGACAGGGCGAAGGCGAGGTCTGCCCCGAGGACGCCCCGGCCGCTTATGTCTCTCGCGTGACGTATGAGGGCGTCGAGAAGTAGGCTGTGACGGGGGTGCACCTTTGTGCTTCGATGGTGAAAACTGTTTCTTCAGCAGCCGTAGAATAAAACCGTCCAACAGTCCAACACTGCTTTTTGAATCTTCGGATCTAAGATGTTTGATGATGCTCATTCCGAAGTACGATTGAAGGTGTCGTACTCGTAGTCGCATCCGTAATAAACATCGTACAAGGCACCCGAGGTAAATGGGAAAGTTCTCTGGAGGCTACGAGAAAAACATATCTCTGGCTCTGACTTGGAAGCGTGAAACTGACTTTGGGAATTATTTCCTTAGCCTGCAAATCGCGTCTTCAATTTGATATTACAAAGAAAACATGCCACATGTTTTGCTAAGCCAAGGTTAACCCAAAAATAACTGGTAGAAGAGCAGCTTGTAGGCAAATCATCGTCTCGAACTTAAGCTTAATTAAAGACTGGATACTTTGGGTTAATGCTGGCTGGGTTGTTGCCTGTCAAGAAACACCAGGGACGTCTGAGTGGGACTACTGCGATGATTGTATGTTATTCCAGGCATGCAATATGCTGAAATATGGAGTATGATCAATAAATTGACCATTGAACAAACAAACTCCACAGGACGCCGTGTCTCCCCCCTCCAGACATCGACATTTGCACATCGCGCTGTTCTCACTCTCCATACGCCAGCCAAGTAAGTTAATCAGGTATGTAATTGGTATTCTACCCCAAGCAAATAGTAAGATGCGACCATTATCGCGGTGGCCTGAAGACCGAATGTGAATCTGAACCCAAACCCCCCCCCCCCCCCCCGCAGTAACGCCGATAATATGTATATGCCAGTCCCACCCAAACTCAAGACATGCAAGATAAATCATAAAAACAAAAGTTCAAAGGAGCCGAAGAAAGAAAAAACCAAACAGAGGCGCCTGCGTCTTGTGCCACATGGTGCGGGTGTCTCGTGCGCATCACATGCTGTGTTCTTGTATCGCATCACTGCTCGCCCAAAAGCCTAGCGGTGATGTCGCCCATGTATGCCTCCTCAAGCTCGTAATCCCGGCCACCATTGCGGTCGATACCAACGAAGAGGAAAGCCTCCACAACCTTGTCGAGTTCGAACCCCATGCTCACAAAACGATCGATCAGATCCTTGTTGTAGCCGCAGTACCTGCGCAGGTCGAATGTTGTTTGTCAGCAACTCCGTTCATACTACACTACAATGCCTCCGCAAGGGATCGGTCAAGTCTTACCTTCGGGGATCCTCCGCTGCCTTCTGAGCTGCGACGGGAGTCTTTCTGACGTATTGGTCAGGGGGTGGTTGTGTTCTACGAGCGCCGGCATACCTGACAGCCCAGTCGTGTGCAACAACCTTGAAGTAATCGGGATCTTCCATCATCATCTTGGCGACTTCGGCGTCTTGTGGGTCGCGGGGGTTAGGCGATTCGAGAAGCATGCGGAGAGACAAGAGGGCCATCTTGATGGTGCCTACAGGAGACCAGCCGGCTCCTAGAGTGTCGAGACAAATTACACCCTGTGCGGGAAGATAGCGTTAGCGCCGATCATCGTAACATGGGCGGTCAGTAGTTTTGGCTTACAGTTTGGCTGCTGACGTTGGGATGCCACATCTTGGTCTCGAACTTCATTATGGGCGACTTGAAGGGGTAAGTGTCAGGGATTATGATGTCGACAACATATGTGCCGCCCTCATATGGAGTTCCTGGCGGCCCCGGAAAGGAGCCTCTCAGATGTGTAAGGTCCGACTCGTTGATGGCCGACGCCATTACGCCGGAGTTGTCTCTATCATTTTGAATGTCTTGCAACTCCTTGGCCACACGCCGGAGACGCGAACTCATAGCCATGGTGGAAATATCAAGACACGGTTAGTTTGACCGTCGTTGGTGTCGCAGGTGTACTTTGTTGAATATCGATATAGTAACGTAGATGGTCTTGAGCGTGTAGAAAGTTTCGGAAATGCGGTATGTCGGTGCTCGATGGAAGCGCAAACACTTGGCTGGAAGTCGATCGAAGTTGGAAGATGTGGGGAAGTGGTGGCTCGGTATATCGCATCAACTGAGACAAGAAGCAATGCTGGCAACGCAGGCTTCTTTGTCGACGTTTGAGATGAAATTCTATCCAAGGTGGAGGATGGTGTTACCAACCAGCCTGAGGCAGTCGTATGTTCCGTCCGGGCTGGAAGCCAACCAGATCCACAATCACGAACAAAGAATGAGGTAGCGGGAAAATAGACTAGGTGAATGATGGAAACCTGTCTGCTAGTAATCTGTCGATTTTTTTTTTTTTGATTGGGCTAGGTTACTTGGGCGTCCGACAAGTGGCCGTCGCCCAAACTCGCAGTTGGGAGTGTGGTTAATGTGACCTGGATTCCGACCTGGGTCGGGATTCGAATTGGAGGGGCGGCATTGATTCGCACTTCGTCATCAGGAAGCGAGCTCCAGGAACCTTGTGGGCCCAGAACCCCTGCCCTTGTACGGCATGAGAAGTGGGACTGATAAGATTGCTGGGCTCCCCTCCACTGCATCAGGGTAGGTTGGCCAAACTCAAAAGCTCAATCCAAGTGTGGCTCAAAATTGATTTAGAGTCGACTCTAGCGCCACAATTTCATTTACTTTCCACAAGAGGACCGTGCACAAGAGCTGTCGCGTTTACGTTGACGCCTGGATTACCATCATCAGAACCACAACCTAGTTGCCCCATCGGCTTTCCACATCCGTCACTGCCACATCCATCACAACATTCACACCATCACTGGGATTCGAGACAACTCGGTATTCCACCCACAAAACCAGACGCAGTATTTGCAACAGCGGAGCTAGCGGTTCTTTCTGAATCTGCTGCCTTTATTGCCAGCGCCAGGACCTCTCTCCACAAGGCGCATCAGCGCACCCAACACCATCCAAGATGGTTAGTCCAAGTTATCCGATGCATCTTCTTCAACCAAGCTGAAGCTGACACTCACTACTCGCAGGGTCAAAACCAGTCCGGCATGGGCGGTGGCCAAGATGGCAAAGACGACAAGGACAAGAAGGTACGGAATACAGAATTGCAATACCACGACCTAGTGGACCACCCAGCCGGCTGTTCACCAATTTATCGACACCCCTCTAACTTTCTCGCCATCAACAGAAGGATAAGCCCAAGTACGAACCCCCTCCACGACCGACGACCCGAGTCGGCCGCAAGAAGAGAAGAGGAGGCGGCACCAGCGCCGCTGCCAAGCTCCCCGCCATTTACCCAACGAGTCGATGCAAGTTGAGATTGCTACGAATGCAGCGCACACACGATCACTTGTTGTTAGAAGAGGAGTTTGTCGAAAACCAAGAACGCCTACGCCGGGTCAAGGCCGCCAAGGACAGCAATGCTCCTGCATCTGACCTTGACGCTGGTGATCGCATGGCCGACGAGCGTGGCCGTGTCGACGACATGCGGGGCAGCCCAATGGGAGTTGGTACCCTCGAGGAGATGATCGACGACGACCATGCCATCGTTTCAAGCACTACGGGCCCAGAGTACTATGTCAGCATCATGAGCTTTGTCGACAAGGACCTTCTGGAGCCCGGCGCCAGCGTACTCTTGCACCACAAGAGCGTCAGCATTGTTGGTGTCTTGACCGATGATGCTGACCCCTTGGTCAGTGTGATGAAGTTGGACAAGGCGCCTACCGAGTCTTATGCCGACATTGGTGGTTTGGAGCAACAGATCCAGGAAGTCCGGGAGTCAGTCGAGCTGCCTCTGCTACATCCGGAGCTCTACGAGGAGATGGGTATCAAGCCACCCAAGGGTGTCATTCTTTACGGAGCTCCTGGTACAGGCAAAACACTTTTGGCAAAGGCGGTGGCGAACCAGACTTCAGCTACGTTCTTGCGCATTGTTGGTAGTGAGCTGATCCAGAAATATCTTGGTGATGGACCTCGATTGGTGCGGCAATTGTTCCAGGTATGTCACATCATCCCGTTGCGCTGAGAAATCACGGCGTCTCGATAAACTGACCAGTCCGAATAAGGTTGCTGCTGAAAACGCCCCCTCCATTGTGTTCATCGACGAAATTGATGCTATTGGCACCAAGAGATACGACTCGACATCTGGAGGCGAGCGTGAGGTCCAACGTACTATGTTGGAGCTGCTCAACCAGCTTGATGGTTTCGACGACCGTGGTGACGTAAAGGTCATCATGGCCACCAACAAGATTGAGACGCTCGATCCGGCCTTGATCAGGCCCGGTCGTATCGACAGAAAGATCTTGTTCGAGAATCCTGACCAGAACACCAAGCGCAAGATCTTCACCCTTCACACCTCCAAGATGTCGCTGAACGAGGATGTCGATCTTGAGGAGTTCATTGCGCAGAAGGATGACCTGTCTGGTGCCGACATCAAGGCCATTTGCTCTGAGGCTGGTTTGATGGCGCTGCGGGAGAGGAGAATGCGCGTCCAGATGGCCGACTTCCGCGCCGCCAGGGAGAGGGTTCTGCGCACCAAGCAAGAGGGTGAGCCCGAGGGACTTTACCTGTAATTGTACCAGAAATACTGCGGATTTGACGTACCTTGGGAACCTGTATTTTTTGGCTGGAAAGGTGGAGTGGAAGGTGGTTTCATAGAGAAGCAAGTCATAGACGATAAATCCAACACAACTTGTGCTCTACAGGGACGGCGGTATCCCATGCACGATGATATTCTCTAGGTTTTCATTGCTTCTAGTCTGCGGCCAACACTACGCTTCGTTGTTATCCATTGTGGAAACCTTTCAAAGATGCTATTTCTTTTGTTCTCTTGGTCGACCAGCTCTGCTTTTACAGACCTGTTTTGTCCATCCGTTTTCTTGTTGGCGGCCTGGGGTAAGTCTTGGTTCGCCCTCGCATTGTGATCTACTGCTCTTTGCACTGTGCCGACTGGCCTCCGTTTGTTTTCAGTTGGTGCTGAACAAACACTCACTCTGACCTCAGATCTTAAGCCTTGAGCATGCCTTGGCCTGTTTGCTTGATTGGGTATCCTCCAGCACGGTCTTTTTAAGTTTGGCCTGCACATTTTTCATGTTCCTGATCACTTTTCTCTCTCTACCCATCTCTCTAGATATCATCAGTTCTCCTACCAGACCTTTTTTTTTCCGCTCGCGGTACTCTATCATCTTGTCTCTTGATACTATCACCTTTGCTAGATACCGTAAACGCCCTTTATTTGTTCCCTTCATCTTTTCTGCTTATTTTCGTTTTTTTTCGGCCTTGTTTGCCTGAACTGCGTTTGGCTGATTAAAGCACCCCAACCGCGCTCAACGCGCCACGGAGATACATCTGCGGCTTGTCTTGATCCATCATGTCCAAGACCAAGGCCGGAGCCGCCTTGGCTCAGCACCATCTGCTCTACTTGGTTAATCATGTCTTTTTACCCCCAAAGCTCCCCAGTGGCGATGATGAGTCTCCCACGCAGAAGGCCATCATGCTGTCTACCGTCTACGATGCACTTGTCGATTTTCAGGATTCCGTTCCACAAGATTAACGCGCCGTGGTGGAGTCTGTGACCAGCATTTTACAGGCAACGATCAGTGTTCGGACACAGGACAATATTCAGTTTGATAAGTGTAAGCTCAACGTTACCATTTTAGAGATGGTAAACGGGAAGCTAGGTGAGTTCCGAGACATAATTTGACTTGAAATTGCCCTCACCTCAGCCTTTGTTGTTCTTAGTTTAAAAGCTCGACTAACTTTTATTTTCTACAATGATATTTAGGGTTTGTGGTCCTCCATATTGTCAAACAGAATGCTGGCGTCATGATCATTAGAACTTTGGACAAGATGCAACTCGACCTTTTCGAGTTGTCCCCACGTAACAAAAACACAATGGCCTCCGCAGGAAGGTTTCGGCGCTATTTCCCAGGTGTTGCAATCGCCATGCGCATGGAAGATTATATCGGCAAAACTAACTTTGTTTCGTCGATTTTATCCATGTTGTATAAGCTGGCATCTGCCAAAACACCTGGTTTTTACCCCAAAGTGAAAAAGGCAGGACAATTTTATGACGAGGAGCGTAACACCCCAAGCCCACACAATATGACGGAGTTTGTTACAGCTTTTTTTGGCCCCGTGACAAAGCCAGTTAAGGATGCGGGATTTTGGAAGAACACCCGGGACGAGATCATGTGGAATGACGCCTTCATGCCTTGGCGACGATCGCCTCTCTGGCTGTTGCTTCGTGTCGCCATGCAGCTCCTCTGGCACCGACAATCGCCAGAGGATGGACTAAACATGTACAAAGCTTTTATGCTTTATTTGTCTGCTCGGATCCTCCGTATTTCGGCAAATATTCGCCTGGACAGCGACTACCTGGAGATTATGCGATTCAAGGTAGCTCGTCGACGGCTTAAGCTGACCAGCGCTGGAAGGTCTTCGCAGTTCGAGTTGCCAGAGTCTGTACTCCAGGCGGTTGATGGGTTTTTGGTAGGTGCAATGGACGAACTTTGCTAGCGCCAACAGCAAATCTCTGCATCTTTGACGCCACCCAACAATCTCTCGCAGCTTGCGAAACTTAATCTTAATTAAGACGTCTATTATTTATTTCCTACGCTCGATTCCTTCCTGAAATCGATGGAGGAGCGTAAACAGCTTTCGACCCAGGGAACATTTAACCAGGGTAACTATATGTCGGCTTTCCCCAGTTATGCTTTACCATATATAAGTGCGATGAGCATCTTTCGAAAATACGTTTTTTTCAATATCTACTCGGTCGAAGCGTGGGTCGCAAATCATTTTGAGGATTGGATCGGCAAGCACATTAATCAGGAGGATACCTGTTCCAAATTTTCCAGCCTTATTGTCAATTACCAAATTACAGCAAATATAATTTACCAGGGGAACCCGGAGGGTGTTTCGATGGTTCACCTAACCATCATGGAACTTTGGGTCGTTTGCGACAAGTTGGCCATCCGCAGTCAGCCATTTCTGCGAGAATATTGGCCGCAGATCCCGATACACCTATTGCAATCTTTGGTGCTGCCTTTCAGCCAAGATATGGTCCGACTTAAAAAGGTTAAGTTGTACTTTCAGCTAAAGTTTCAAAAGGCCGATTTAACGCTCCCTAACATCTTCGATTCTTTTGGCGATCGTATGTCGTTTGCAGTACAATATTATGCTCGTTCGCCGGCTTTACATACCCTTTTTTCTCAGATCGAAAATATGGCAGCTAGGCTCCAAAATTAAAAGAAGCAGGAACTTTCCAAAATTAAGAATAAATATTTTCAGCTGAAGGCTAATTACGAAAGGATGGTATATGATAAAGGATCGGGTGTGAACCGGCGCGGCAGGCCGTATATATACTATCCGCGCTGGTGCAAGAAGTGCGCCACTTTTGAAAAGATAAATTCGTTGAAAATCGACATTTACGAATGGCCATTGCCTTAGGAAACCTTTAAGGCCCAATTAATAATATTCGAGTTTCAGTTGCCCAAATATTTCGCAGAGTGGCGAGACGCGACCGTTTTTGTGCAACTACGAATTTTTGGTTGCGAATATAATAGCGTCGGTAACCGTCGCGAACCCCAAAACAATCTTTTTAATTACGAGGTTCTTTCCGGGTACCGCATAATGCCTTTAGGAACCGGTCGCATTATTTTATTAAATTCGACCAAACCATATTGGCGCATATATAGAAAAATTATCCAAATTAACCTTTTTATAATTGATAGTAATATTTGTTTAAATAATAATATAACATACCATTTTTTCGATTAGGCAACCTCGACAAAATCAAATATTTCCCAGCGTAAGTTTATGGATACTATGTCCCGTGGTTGCATATATTAATCGACCTCGAATATTTTGAACAGGTTCTTTGTTACGACCAGACAGTTGGGCCGGTACCAGGGAGGCCAGGTGGGGTCACACCCCTCCTGACGACACTCGCCCAGAAAAGTCACCGACCGGCAGAACATGGATTACGTAAGGACAAAGCCACGTGACAGCACGTGACTGCCAAGACAGTTGATCTCAAACGGACAAGGGATGATTTCAAAGATCACAACCTGATCTCCAGAGACCCTGGGGAGTCTTTAAGATCAGAGACCTTTTAGGAGAGATCACATTCGGAACATAGTCTATATAAGGCACGCTCATTACCATATAGATAGATTCGATTCTAGGATTGCTTAGCAGCAATCAAACTCTAGTTAACCTCAATACTTACTTGAGAACGATCATAACTTCACCCCCAGTCATTGAGAACCCCAGTTACCCAGCCAGACGCTCAGTTGCTTCAACCCACTGTACTTTACCCTAAGAACAGGTTACCCGATACCTTGATCGTAACATTTTGATTGCTCCTGTTCAGTACTTTGCCTTGAAGCATACCGAGCAGTATCCGACAACATGTCTTCCCAGACGTCCAAGAACAACACCCCCAGCACCCCGGCTACGAGCAGCAAGGCGGCCCAGAAGGCCCCTGTTCGGCCCAAGGATGATAGCGATAGTGAGGACGAGGAAGACCAGCTCCGCAGGCAGGTTGCTAGGACCAACCAGGAGCTCCACGAACAGACGCTCCGCGCAACCCAACTCCAAGAGGAACTCCAGGCTCTTCGAGCCAGTGCTAACGTTACCTCAACCCCTCTTGATGGGCGCGAGAGACTCAAGCTTAACCCCCCAGCCACATTCGATGGCACACCTGGACAACTTAAAGGGTACCTTGTACAGGTACGCACCTACCAAGCATTCCATCTGGAAACTTTCCGCAGTGAAACAGAAAAGGTGGTACACGCGGCCACTTTCCTCCGAGGACGAGCCTTGTCTTGGTTCGAGCCTCTGTTGCAGGAATGGCTTGATGTACCCCCCGAAGAACGACGCCAAGAAGTCACCGACATTTTCTCAACTTTCGCAGGGTATGAACGCACCCTCCGTTCCTTATTCCAGGAACCCGATGAGAAACGACAGACCGAACGAGACTTGGCCAACCTACGACAAACCAAGTCAGCCTCCGCTTATGCAGCCGAGTTCAGAAGGCTAGCAACAAGGCTGGACATGACCGAAGAAACCAAGATCCTCCAGTTCTACCAAGGACTGAAGTCAGAAGTAAAAGACGAAGTATCCAAGCTCGACCGACCCGAGGATTTCCTCGAGTACGTCGAACTTGCCATCAAACTTGACAACCGGATTTACGAACGCCGACAGGAAAAACAAGGCGGACAGCGAGTGTTCGTCACCTCAACTCGACAAACCAACACGGGACGCAAATACCAACACCCCCAACCCACATACCACAGAAACAATGGTGGATGGCAGCAGCCCCGTCACATGGCACCCCAGACCTACAGTACAGCTTATGGTACCCACAGTGGACCCATGGACCTCAGTGCCACACAACACAAGAAGCCCCGTAAAGACCCCAAGAGTGGCAAGTGCTTCAAATGCGACAAGACAGGGCACATCGCCAGAAACTGCCCAAGAAACCAGGAAGATATCCCTAATTTTAGGGGCAAGACCGAAAAACCACGAGGACTTAATGCCACCAATCACCGGCAACTACGGCCTGACCAACACAGTACAATAAGCTGGACCACCTGCTATAATAACAATTGTATAACCCACAATAGCTCCAAAATCGACGCAGGATGGTACCCACAGAAGCCCCGAGGCACTCGAACCCTAGCAGTAGGAAACCGAGTACCCCTAGGGACAGGACAATCAACGAAGTTACACCGACAAGAGACCCAACTACCCGAACTCACGGACTCGGATGCCTCCGGAGAATCGGATGAGGAACCTTTGGGACAAACCCACCACATTAGGACAACCAATCAATCCTCAACACAAGAATCAAGCGAGGATTCCGAGGAAGAATCCAGCGAGGAAGAGACCATGCCCTCGAGCCAGTATAACGCAGCAAGGGAAAACAACCCCTACATATACGAAAAGAAGCACATCGACTTACACCGAGACGACCAATTAGTACAGTTTCCCGGATTGCCACTTCAGGCACAGATCCGACATCCTACAGGACCAGTCAATGCAACTTTTGGAGACCACCCGACCTTGGACACCAAACACCCTCAACACGCAGAAATCTTTTGGGCAGAATGCTTCCGAGACAACTGTGGACTCCACTTAAGCAGGAAGATAGTCCACAACTTTTTCCCACGACGACGCAAAACAACAGGCATTTACGAGGTATACACCACAACCGACCTACCAAATTGGGAAATTAAAATAAGACTCAACACTGAGCCAGCCGCAATTTTCACACCTAACGACAACTACCCCATGGCGTGTTGCAACCAGAAACAGTTCCCATGGTACGAATGCACCCGAAGCGTATGCAGAGTACATATGCTAGCCAAAGCCCAGGCCTGGCACGAACAGAAATCACGGCAACCAGGACCTGCACCAATAACCAGAATTGTGTGGAACCCCAACGTACGAGACAACGAGATAACCACGAACGCACGCAAGACACCCGTGCCAGCGAAACACCCACTTGACCTAGTCGAAACAAGAAGTAGCCGCACACCCAGGGATAAGAAAAACAAGGACCCACGACGCGAGTCCAGCAAGTCAAAAAACTAGGACAGCCAGACGGCACAGGGCACCGAACGGCGACAACAGGAACGGAACAAAGAACCCTGAACGCTACACAAGACACCATAGCAGCACATGAATACATATTTCTCGACATACGACTCGATGACAGACCCATACGAGCACTCCTCGACAGTGGAGCACAAGGCAACTACATCTCACCAAGGGTCGTAGCGAAACGACGGATACCTTGGCAACAAAAGAAGGAACCATACCAGTTGCAGACCGTGGAAGGAGAGGCAGTTTCATACGGGAACGGCACCATCGAAACAGAGACCGTACACCTCTGGATGGAGAGCTATGGACGAAAGGAACAAATTACCTTAGACATCACGGAGATAGGGGACAAAGACGTGATATTAGGAATCCCCTGGCTCAGAAGGAGCAACCCCCGGATAGATTGGACAACCGGCCAAGTCCAATGGGAAGAGCCGTTAGCCTCTGAAGGAAAATCCGAGAAACGGACTTCACGCAACGAGCGTAGGGCACAGGAGCGAAATCAACAAAACATTATGGCGCTATTGAGGAAAAGCGAGCCACGCCTGGAGCCAACATCGGAAGGATCGCGACTATCCATGAGCGAAGAACGATCGAACCTTACCACATTGATCGACAACATCCCGGCCGAATACCGGATGTATGGACGACTATTCAGCCCCGAACTCGAAACAGGATTACCCGAGCATAGTCCGTTCGACCACGAGATACCATTGAAAGAAGGAACACAGCCCAAATTCCACAAGATATACGGCTTGAACCCAACACAGATGGAGGCACTAGATGAGTACCTCGCAGAAAACCTCAAGAAAGGTTACATCAGACCATTAACATTACCAGCAGGATACCCAATCCTCTTCGTACCAAAGAAGAACGGAAAATTACGACTATGCGTGGACTACAGACAATTAAACGACATTACTATAAAGAATTGCTACCCACTCCCACTAATAGGAGAACTCCGAGACATGCTCTACCAAGCACAATGGTTTACGACACTAGACCTCAAAGGAGCATACAATTTGATCCGTGTGAAGGAAGGCGAAGAATGGAAAACCGCGTTTCGCACCAGACGAGGACATTATAAGTACCTAGTAATGCCCTTCGGTCTTACCAACGCCCCAGCAACCTTCCAAACCATGATCAACCACGTTCTCAGGGAATGCCTAGATATTTTCGTCGTTGTCTACCTGGACGACATCCTTGTCTTTTCCAAGACGTTGGAAGAACACAGGCAACACGTTCACACAGTCTTACAGAAGCTGCAAGACGCTAAGCTCTTAGTTGAGCCCGAGAAGTGTCTTTTTCACAGCAAGCAAGTCAATTTCCTAGGATACACTATCGCTCCTGGAGAAATTAGGATGGAGGAATCGAAAATCCAAGCAGTAAAGGAATGGCCTCAACCACAGAACGTAAAAGACGTTCGGGCATTCCTCGGATTCGTGAACTTTTACAGAAGGTTCATCAAGGGATACGGCGCGATCGCCACCCCATTAACCAACATGACCAAGAAGGACCTAGAATTCCAGTGGACGGAACAGACACAACAGGCCTTTGAACAGCTACGAGACGCAGTAGCCAGAGAACCAATCCTTAAGATACCAGACCCAACGAAACCTTTCGAAGTCGAGACCGACGCATCGGACTATGCGATCGGAGGACAACTCAGTCAGCGAGACGAAGAAGGACGGTTGCATCCTTGCGCCTTCTTCTCACAAAAACTACATGGACCAGAACTCAACTACCAGATTCACGACAAAGAGCTTATGGCCATCATTCGAGCATTTGAAGAATGGAAACCACAGTTATCCGGAACTAAACACGAGGTGTTAGTTTACACGGACCACAAGAACCTGACCCACTTCACCACTAGCAAAGTGTTAAACAAACGACAAATCAGATGGTCAGAATTCCTGTCAGAATTCCATTTTAGGATCATTTA
This sequence comes from Pyricularia oryzae 70-15, assembly GCF_000002495.2. Classification (NCBI taxonomy): domain Eukaryota; kingdom Fungi; phylum Ascomycota; class Sordariomycetes; order Magnaporthales; family Pyriculariaceae; genus Pyricularia; species Pyricularia oryzae. The sequence goes on along the minus strand of NC_017844.1, from coordinate 5,345,749 downwards.
CCGAAAAGGAACAGAAAACGGCAGGGCCGACGCCCTCAGCCGAAGACCAGATCACGAGAACATAATGCCAGAGGAAACACGGGTTATCCTCACCACAGACGGAAACGGAAACCTTTTACCAGCACACCGGAGCCTTATAATAACAAATACGGTAACCACACCAGAAGAAATACGGAAGATCCACGGAAACAAAGCCCACGGACACCAAGGAATTTCCAAGACATGGAAACGGCTAAAACAGCATTACAACTTTAGAGGAACACGACAAGAAGTACGAGAAGCCATCAAGGACTGCGAACTTTGTGCCAAGAGCAAGTCCGCAAGACATAGGCCTTACGGACTCCTACAACCCTTACCAGCCCCCAGCAAGGCATGGCAGACCATTACAATGGACTTCATCGTCAAGTTACCCCCTTCGGAAGAACCACTCACTAAGACCAAGTACGACAGCATACTGGTTATAGTGGACAAGCTCACCAAATACGCCTACTTCCTACCATACAAAAAAAGCAGCAACGCCGAAGAAATCGCCTACACATTCCTACGAGTGATTGTCAGCAATTACGGACTTCCAGAAAGTATTATCACAGACAGAGACAAGCTCTTCACATCAAGATTTTGGAAATCCCTGATGGAACAGCTAGGAACAGACCACAAACTATCCACAGCATTCCACCCACAGACGGACGGACAAACAGAGCGAGCCAACCAAACACTGGAACAATACCTAAGATGCTATGTGAACCACAAACAAGACAATTGGGTACGGTTGTTACCCACAGCACAGTTCGCTTACAACAGCTCAGAAAACGAAAGTACCAAGACAACCCCGTTTTACGCCAACTATGGATTCAACCCTACAGCGTACGGAGAACCAAGAACCACGACTACGGCACCGCGAGCCGATAAACAAGCGAGCGAGTTACGACAATTACACAAAGAACTCCAGCAGGAACTAGAGTTCGTACGAAAAAAAATGATGAAATACGCCAATCAGCATCGGATGAAGGGACCATCCTTCAAGGAGGGAGATAGCGTCTACCTCATTCGACGCAACATCAAAACACAACGACCTAACAGCAAGCTCGATTTTAAGAAGCTTGGACCTTTTAAAATCAGCAAGAAAATCAGCGACACCAACTACAGACTGTCATTACCAGACACCATGAAAATTCACCCCACATTTCACGTATCACTACTGGAACCAGCACCACACGGCACCAGCACACAAGAAACGATCGAGATCGACGCAGAACAAACCTACGACGTTGAACGAATACTCGACCACAGACGAAACCACGGCAAAACAGAGTACCTTGTTAAATGGGAAAACTATGGGCATGAGGAAAACACTTGGGAACCCCTTAACCACCTCCAGGATTGCCAGGAACCGCTCCGCCAGTACTATCAGGAGTTGGATCTGCGAGCAAGTCAGCCAAGAAAAAGAGGACGACCTAAGAAAGCACCACCTACCATTCCCAGAAGTTAAGGACCGACCAGGACTCGAAACCATACCACCAGACGAACCTATCAAGGAACGATCAGTATGCAACACAAAACAAAAACACCAGAAAACGACGTACCAACGGAATGTTGCGCAAGAACATTCATCTCATCCAACAACGAAGGATTCAGAGGACCCATCGGGAAAGTCGAATCCCAGAGAAAATTGGAATCCGGAAGAAGCGACTCCAAGGACACTTCAGGCAGGACCTCGGCTGATCGGCGACGCTCCTCCTGTTCCGCCTCCTCACGCTCCACCCGATCCAATTCCTCCAAGTCATCAATTCCGCGAGACACAGCTCGCATCATTTTTTCAAACCACATCTTCTTTTGTTTGCGAAGACGCTCGACCTTCGCGTCGGCCAAACGAACTTTCTCGTCCGCCCGGCGACGAGCCTCCTCCGCAGCCTCTAGCTCCTCCTCCAGCTTGGCATGCTGTTGGCCAATCTTGCGAAACTGAGCAGGCGAAATTTCAAGGACATCGCACCCCGAACGGTTCGACCGCAAACACTCGACACACCGAGAGGAATCTTGAGGAGAAACCGCACATTTGGGTATTCCCCTCGACTCACAAGCAGAACAAGCAGCCATCTCCACCGTCGACAAAAGCAAAGAAGAAAGAAGGGCAGAACGACGCTCTGTCGACGAGCGACCAGATTTCGGTTTGACTACACGATTAGACATGGCGCAAGAGAGTTAGCCAGGAAGGAAGGAAAACCAGAACAGGGATCAAGGGAGTACGGACTACTTAAAGGCCAAAGGGACTTGGCCAAAGGAGAGGAGACCTGATGTTACGACCAGACAGTTGGGCCGGTACCAGGGAGGCCAGGTGGGGTCACACCCCTCCTGACGACACTCGCCCAGAAAAGTCACCGACCGGCAGAACATGGATTACGTAAGGACAAAGCCACGTGACAGCACGTGACTGCCAAGACAGTTGATCTCAAACGGACAAGGGATGATTTCAAAGATCACAACCTGATCTCCAGAGACCCTGGGGAGTCTTTAAGATCAGAGACCTTTTAGGAGAGATCACATTCGGAACATAGTCTATATAAGGCACGCTCATTACCATATAGATAGATTCGATTCTAGGATTGCTTAGCAGCAATCAAACTCTAGTTAACCTCAATACTTACTTGAGAACGATCATAACTTCACCCCCAGTCATTGAGAACCCCAGTTACCCAGCCAGACGCTCAGTTGCTTCAACCCACTGTACTTTACCCTAAGAACAGGTTACCCGATACCTTGATCGTAACATTCTTGTACCGGCCAAGCGAGAGGCCCTGGGGCCTATCGTCGAACATTATTATCGCAAATTAATTTAAGGCCCCTACCTACATTTCAGTTTCCGAATTTAAAATATTGTGCTTATTGCCTTCGGGCAAGAAGTTTTAGTGGTAGAACATTCTTTTGCAACTTTTAATACCGGAAGTCGATTTTCGAAAACCCGAAACAAGTTTTGCGATCTGGCAGGTTATATATTAGGCCGGTCCACCCTCAATCGCGACCATATAAAACGAAAATGCGGGCCACAATTTCCGACAGGGTTATTTTATTTTTGAAAATAATATATTTTGTTATAAACTTATTAACCGTCTTTTTTATACCTGTGCCCGTGTGAAACAAAATTGGGAGTCGAGCCAAACTTTGGCAAACTTCGCCACCGTCGCCACGCGCGTGTTTTTGTTTTCCTTTTTGCCCGCAATTTACCATATTTGCCTAGACTTTCTTTCCGAGGCTCGCCAAATTGCATTTGTTTGGTTAGGGAAGATTAAAACGGATTTACAAAATATTACTGAAGATTTCCGATAAAAATTTATATTAAAGGTTTCCGAAATTGGCCTCATTTGTCTTTCCACCTTCGATATGGAAAAAAACCATTTTAAAACACTTTTGGCAAACCGTAAATATATATTAGTGTTTGTGCAAATATATATAAACGTTTAAAAATGTCTGCAACCTGGCGCGTTTGCGGGTGGTTTAGTTATAAATTTCCTCGTGGTAAGGTGGAGGAAGTTTTGTTATCGCGCCTTTCTACTGTTAATTATAACTGTTAAAATTTCGGATAACAACCCATTCGATTATATTATCCATTAATATTGGCCAAAATACCAGGAAGGTAAAAATTGGGAACCTGTAAAATACGTAAATTACTGGATTGGATTTGAAACTTTGGAAATTTATGGTCGATTTTTACCCGTGCATTACAATTTCCTAATTGGCGAACTACTGGTTAATAATATCCCGGTTTCGCGTGTTTCCACAGAGTATAAAAAGCATCTAATATACCAGCTGCTATTCGGCGAAAGTATTTTGGATGTTATACCTTCCAATTTACCCGGAATGCAATTTTTTGTCAAGGCCCTAATTTCGGAACATATAGTCAATTTGGGTCTCGAAAGGTTGGACCATTAGGATTTAATTGTGGTTGCAAAGAAACAAAAACAAGATTAGAAGGGCCGATCAGTTATATGGTAATTTATACCCTCGAGGGTATTCCGTCGGCTATTGCCTGTCTTTTTTGTTAAAAGTTATATCCACTGGTACGATCCTTTATTTAATACGGTCGAGTTCCGCCCCTTTTTATTACAGTGGATATTTTCCCCCGAAAACTGGGTGTTATCCAAACACGGAAATAGGTGGAAATTACAAACTGCCACCCGCCAGTTTGTTTTTGGAATAAGCGGAGCTATAAAAGCCATGGGGGCTATTTTTAATACCTTCGAGAACTTTCCATACCTCCATATTTTAATTGCTGCAAATAATTTTGCTGTTAACATTAATTTACCTAAATTGCAATTTGGGTTTAGTGTCGGAGCCGGGTTAACTGAGGTTTTTTCTCGGCAGTTTCGGGGAATGTATATCGATTCCTCCCAAGCGATTGATATACTAATGGAACTTCGCAGCAAATTTATCCTTATTAACAGCATTGGGGACAAACGAGCAATTTTAATTCCCGACGGTAAGGTTATTTACTTTTTTTACACGGATTAGGCGCACGCCAAGGCCATTCATATTCAAATTATTATCGCCAAAGGCTCCTCGGCACAAATTTATCGTTATAATATCGACGAGCAGCTTGGCCGTCTGGTGGACAATGGGAATTTCAGAAGCAAGATTTACCTCGCCTACCTTTATGGTTTAACGTCCTTTTGCCTCCCGGATGGCCTAATTGGACATACGGGCACCGAATAGGCGCTTGTAATCCTGGGCTTAGCAGCGGCACGCTCTATCTTCAATCTGTCTAAAGCCGACGAACGTTTGTTATTGGCCATAACATCGCTCACGCCAATGCGGCGTTTTTACCCAAAAGGCCTTATGGAGATGCAACGGGTCTACTGGGATCCGCAACTGGGTTTCCTTTCCCAGCACATTCTCTTTTATCAGAAAATGGAAGCATTGTTTCGACAGGCAGACCGCCAATTCGACATCAAACCCGGCTTCGTCAAATCACTGGTTTCATCGCGCAATTTAAATCCGGCGCTCACCAAGCGGGATATGATTAACTGCGCCTGGTCACAAATCCCCGGCTTTGGCGCCGAAAAGTTTATTACGTCGGGCGATAAAGTCTACCAGAGCAGGGACCGTTTGCGAAAGGAAGCACGCTCCAACGCGACTTTGAGAATTTCTCAGGCGCTTTTCTTGGCCAAGCCGGCTTTGATTGGCTCTGCTGACATCTCTGTCTCGAAGCTGTGGAGTTTTTTTCGCGGATAGAGGCAGAATCTATGGCCCAGACGTCGAGCTGCCAGCCAGCCTTTTTTATAATATAATATGGCTCCAACACAATAAGCAACTGATCGCTCAACATTGGCTCAAAAGTTATAGCCTTTTTGGAATAAAGCGTTTTCAGTTTGGGGTATTTCAACTCATGTTATGGTTCTCAGCCCTAACATTTACCGCCGATGACGAGACACGCCCCATGATTGATGTACTTTTCGCCATTGCGTCGATCCCGGAGGTGGCTTCTGTTGCGCGACCAAACAAAATAAGCGAATACGATTTATTTGCAGGCTATTCCCTTATTACGGATCTCATCATTAGAAATATTAAGGACGGTGGTTATGGCTTTGCCAATTCGCCGGAGGCCAAATTTCCCAGCCTTCCCAATAAGGAGAAGGACGACGCAGACACGCGTCGATACGATAAGTACGAGCGCCAATTTAATTCCAAAATTGCAGCTTTCGTTTCCTACCTCAGATTGCAATGGTCCTGCGAAGAGCCAACGGAGCCAAAAAAAAGCGATTGCGCTGGTTTGAAAATTTATATGGACGTCGGTAAGATAATGACAGTAGTGCGGTCGCGATGGAAGATTTGGTACCAAAATCACTTGTTCTATATATACCTGATGGAGCTTGTTCGAGCCATATCTCGACAGCCGTTCGAACCATCGGCTGGCCAGTTGCCTCTGCTTCCGGAGCTCGCAGCTGATCGCCGTGTCGCCAGCGACAAAGGTTTCGCTGCTATTGCAAACCTTTTTTCCAATAACAAACCGCCGGTAATAAGATCTGAAAACCGCCCTCTGTTACGCCTTAATTTTGGCCAAGTTTGTAGCGGCGGTAATGCACAATTATCCTTATTTTGCGTCCAATTATTTTTAAGAGGTTTAAAGGTTGGTACATGGACAAATTTCGAACGGAGGTATTGCAAGGATTTTAATGGCAGTTTCCGCGCATTGTTTAATATTAATCGGTGCGAAACTAATAGCACAGAAAATCGCCTTGCAACAGTTCAGAATGAAGAGCTGCTAGAGGAATATTGGAAAGAGTACCAAACTCATTTTTTGGCACAGTTCCGCTCCCTGGCTACCTTCGAGAGCCTCGAGGTTCAAAATGGAGTCCTGGTTAACAATCCTAGAATTTGCCGCACTTTTTTTTTGTTTCAACTTTCGAATTCGAACTGGAAAAAACTTCCCGTCGAATGGAAACCTGCATTAATCGAATTCGCTTTGGTTTTCCACAATTTCCAACGTACCCGGAGATTGCTGCGAACGTATTCTTCGGGTAATTCCCTGGATTTGTTAAAGGAGTTGCAAAATGCGGTTTATTCGAATTGGAATTCCGTCGAATATCCTCAGGCTCTATTTATGGAAGTCGAAAATAATATTACCATCCGTTTAATACAGTTCGAAATTGCCCGGACCATGACAAGCCCCCCTGACAACCGAAACGCAATTATGCAGCTTAACATGGGGGAAGGAAAAAACTCCGTTATTGTACCCCTAATGGCTTTTTTGCTCGCCAATAATAATTAGCTGGTCCGCGTTATTGTAACAAAACCGCAATCGAAGCAGATATTGCAGATGCTTTTGGCCAAACTGGGCGGGTTGTTGGATGTCCAAATTTTTCAATTACCATTTTCGCGGGCCCTGCGTTTCGACCCGGCCCAGGTCGCTAATATAAAGGCGGATTTCACAGGTTGTATACGGAACGGTGGTATTCTTTTAGTACAGCCAGAACACATATTTTCGTTCAAATTTATGGGGTTTAAATATTTAATTAACGGCAAAAAGGCCACTGGCCGCTATTTCCTTGCGGGACAGCGATTCTTTAACCAATGGTCCCGTAATATTATAAATAAAAACGACGAAAATTTTAACGTTAAATTTAAATTGGTTTACACCATGGGGACTTAGCAGCCTATCGATTACAATCCAAACCGGTGGAAATTAATGCAAAATATTATTAACGTTATCAGGGATATAGCACCTTTAATTGCCCAGGAAATGCCGGTTTTTTTTTGGAAATCCACAACCAATTCGGCATGGGCAATTTCCCTCGTTTTCGGATTTTTAAAGCCAACGGCCAGCAGGCGCTCGTCGACGCCGTTGCGTTTCGAATTTGTGAAACGGGCCTCGCCGGACTGCCAATCGCTCGGCAAAACCAGAAATTACGCGCGGCTTTGCTTACATATCTTACCAAGGCCAATTTTATTCCAATTAAGATAAAGGCCGTCGAAAGTGTAAAATAAAATGGGCTTTGGTCTAATATTACCAAAACACCGTTTTTACTACTCCGAAGTATTTTTACCGGCGGAATCCTGGCATTTACCCTCGCCCAGAAACGGTGGAAAGTTAATTACGGCCTGGACGCAACGCGACAACCTCCCACGCGCTTAATTGTACCATACCGTGCCAAAGATTCGCCCTCGCCTCGTTTAAAATTTTCGCATCCGGAAATCGTGCTTCTTTTCACCAGTTTGAACTACTATTATAATAGCTTCAACGACGACGATCTTTTTATAACCTTTGGCCATCTTTTCAAATCGGACCAGCCCGACCAGGAATATAACGCCTGGGTTGCAAATGCGCCTAATATTCCCGCCAACTTCCGTTATTTCGAGGGAATTAATATTAAAAATAAGCCCCAATGCGTGAGGCTGCTTTTCCCAATCCTGCGGTACGCAAAAGCGGCCATTAATTATTTCCTCGGGCATATTATATTCCCCAAATATATTAAAGAATTCCCAAACAAATTAAACGCATCGGGCTGGGATATTAGACAGGTTAAAACACGACCTATTAGCGGGTTTAATGGTATTAACGACGTTCGCGAAGTTCTTCCCCTTTTTATCGCGCATTTGGACCTCCCAAACCAGAAACACACCAATGCGCTGGTCCTGGGTTATTTATTACGAAACGATAACCACGTGTTTTTTATCCCTTTTCGGGCCATAACCGGCAGCGATGCGGATTAATTGTTTAATATAATAATGGGGATGCAGCAAAAGGTGCAGGTCCTATTAGATATGGGCGTACAAATTCTCGAATTGGGAAATGTGCAAATTTGTCACGGGCAGGCAGGGCGGACAGGTAGGTGCGGGCGATCAGGTAACAGGACAGAGTATATTGGCTATCTAGTCTTCCAGGTACAGGGTAGCAGGTGGTTGTTGACGAAGACGTAGCTCGAGGAGCTACATATCGGAGACTGCAGAGATTTCGCGTAGATATACGCGCGCGAGGCGCTCGGCCCTCGCGCCTTCACGTGACAGGGGTCATGACTAAGCGACAGCCCAGTGGCTGTCCTTCAGGTCTGTGACAGTATTCCCCCCTTCCAGGCCGAGCTCCGTCACGGCCGGGGCCCGGGCTTATGGGGGTATCGACGGTGGAAATTCTTTACCAATTGAGCAGCGTTTTCCAGGTAATCGGCAGGTTCAGTCGTGGGTTCGCTATATCCAGCCCAACGGACGATATATTTCAGCCGGCGGCCTCCTCGGCCGCGGGTTTCCCAAAAGGAGTCGAGGATCTCTTCGACTTCGTATTCTCTCTCACCTTCCACTTCCAAATGGGGTGGCGGTGCAGGTTGTTGGCCCGGCAGGGGCTCAACGTCAGCAGGTTTTAGTCGGTTTATATTGAAAACAGGGTGTACTCTCATAGACGACGGCAGGTCCAAACGGTAGGCGTACGGGCTAATCACTTCAGAAATTCGGAAGGGTCCCAAGTTCTTCCAATCCAGTTTCTTCTGCGGGCGGGCGGTCTGGATGTTCCGTGCGTCTAACCATACATATTGGCCGACGGTAAGCCGGCGGGCCGGGGTACGGTGTCGGTTCGCCTGTTCTTCGTAACGGGCTTGGGCGGCGGTCATTTCGGCGCGGGCTTGTTCCAGAATGGCTTCCATTCGGGCGGCTAGCTTTTCGGCATCCCGCTGGGCGGGCAAAGGCTGGTTCAGGGGTACCGGCTCGAATCCCATGCGGGGATGGAATCCGTAAGTCGCGTAAAACGGGGAGGTTCCGGTGGTCTCGGACTTGTGGGAGTTGGCTGTGAATTCGGCGAGGGGAAGCCAACTTTCCCAATCATCTTGCAGGTAGGCCACATAAGCTCTCAAATATTGTTCCAGGGACGCGTTAAAACGCTCGGTCTGTCCGTCAGTCTCGGGGTGGTGAGCAGTGGATAGCAGGCTGTCGATTTTCAAACGGGTTGTCAGGTGTTTCCAAAACTTCGACACGAATTGGGTGCCTCTATCCGAAACTATCGTCAGGGGCAACCCGTGTAGTTTCCATACGTGGTGTAGGTACAGGTTGGCGGTGTCCTCGGCATTGCAGGTCCCTTTACAAGGGACGAAGTGTCTCATCTTAGTCAGGCGGTCTACGACCACTAGGATGGCGTCGTGGCCGTTGCTTTGCGGCAAATGTGTGATAAAATCCATCGACAGGTGTTGCCATGAGCGTTCAGGAGTGGGCAGGGGTCGCAGGAGGCCCTGGTGGCCTTCGCGGGACGGGTTGATTCGGCGGCAGGTCTGGCATTTCTTTACCCATAATGATACGTAATGTAGCATTCCGGGCCAGTAATATTCTCGGGACAGCAGGTCGTAGGTTTTTGCTTTGCCGGGGTGACCGGCGACGGGGGAGTCGTGGCAGCGGCGCAGGATCTCGGCTTTCAGATTATTCGAATCGGGTACGTACAGTCTATTGCGGTAATACAAATAGCCGGATCGTTCTTCGCATTCGGCCAATTGCAGCTTGGGGTGGCGGTCGGCGCCTGTCCTCAACGCTTCTAGGGCAGATTGCGTTATCGGGTCGGATTCGTATCCGGCGTCTAGTAGCTCTATCAGGTGTCTTGGCAATAGGGGTTTGTTTTGGCGGATTATGGGTTGTAACCGGGTGGGGCGGGCAGGTAAATTGTGTTCTTTCAGTACGACTTGTGTTTGGTGCTTAAGTCGTTCATCCCCCTCCTCAGGCATATCCTCTGACCTCCTGGTTAGTGCGTCGGGCTTCGCTCCTTGTTTCCCGGGTCGGTAGGTGATACGGAAATTAAATCTTGACAGGAATTCGGCCCATCGGGCTTGTCGGCGGTTGAGCATTTTCGTCGTCGTGAAATATTCCAGGTTGCGGTGGTCCGTAATTACTTGGACCGGGGACGACGTCCCTTCGAGTTCCGGGCGCCATTCTTCAAAACAGCGGATAATGGCTAGCAATTCTTTGTCGTAAATCTCGTAATTGCATTCGGTAGCTGTGTGTTTTTTCGAAAAGAACGCGACGGGGCGGAGTATTCCGTCGTCGCCGTATTGTGACAATATTCCCGCAGAAATATAATCGGAAGCGTCGGTCTCCAGGATCACATCCTTTTCCCAATCGAAGTGCGCCAGTACGGGGGCTTCGGTAAACTTTCTCTTCAGCAGTCGGAAGGCGGTTTCGCAGGCGCTATTCCATTCGAATGCGACGTCTTTCTTGGTCAATCTCGTCAAAGGGGCTACGATCTTTGAGAAATCTCGGATAAAGCGCCGGTAAAAGTTGCCAAACCCCAAAAATGCTTGTACGTCAGTAAGCTTTTTGGGTGTTTGCCAGTCCAGGACAGCGGTGATTTTTTCAGGGTCCATTTTTACGCCTTCGACGCCGACCAGCAGGCCCAGGAACTTGGTTTCCGTCACGAAGAATTCGCACTTCGCGGCGTTGGCGTATAGCCCGGCTTTCCTCAGGGCTTCCAGTACGAGTTTCAAATGTTCTTCGTGTTCTGTTCGGGTGCGGCTATAAATCAAAATGTCGTCCAGGTAGGCTGTACAAAATACGTCTAAGTATTCGCGCAGGGAGTCGTTTATATATCTCTGGAACGTCGCGGGGGCTCCCGTTAGCCCGAAAGGCATGACTAGGCTCTCGTATAAGCCGAATCTCGTGCGGAATGCCGTCAGGTATTCTTCCCCCTTTTTAATCCGAATATTGTTAAAAGCGGAAACGATATCGATTTTCGAGAAGAATTTCATGCCGGCCAGGTTGTTCAGGGTCTCTCGGACTAGCGGCAGCGGGTAACGGTCTTTTACGGTAATGTTATTCAGCGCGCGGTAATCCACGCAAAACCTCAACCCTCCTCCCTGCTTCTTCACGAACAAAACGGGCGAGGCGACGGATGACGAACTGGGTCTGATAAACCCTTTTTTCAACTCTGCGGTCAGCCATTCCTTAAGGGCTATCAGCTCTTCGCGGGACATGGCGTACAGGGGGCCGAACGGCGGCGTTTTTCCTTCTATAAGCGGGATATGGTGGTCGGACGGTCGGTGTGGGGGCAGCTTCTCGGCTTCTTGCGGGGAAAATACGTCCGCGAATTCCCGGATTGTTTCGGGCAGGGTCGGCCCGTTCCTATTTTGGGGGTCGGCGGCTAGGACCTCATCAATCTGTTTCAAGGTTACGGCGTACAGTCGGCAGGATCGGCGGCGGGCGTACATGCTCGCGGCTTGCAGGGAGATAGGGGCGATATCCATTTCGCGGAGGGACGGCGGTCGGTCAGCCTGGTACTGGGGGCGGCTTTTTTTTGGTACGGCGTGTAAAGCTTTAACCTTCTCCGGTTTGTCGGGCATATTGCAGTGTCGGCGGCAATAGTCGCTGTCAAACGTAATAACGTGTGACGCGAATCCAATCGTTGGATCGTGCTGCTTTAGCCAAGGCATTCCTAGCACAATGGGGTAGTGGGCTAGCTGTGTGACGAAGAACAGCGCGTTTTTCTGGATGTGGTCCTTGATTCTCAATTGTCCTCGGACATAATGGGTGCACTTCCCACTTTCGGCGGTCCTTCCGTCGAATACTTCGATGTCGAATGGGTTTCGCAGCGGATACATTTGTAGTTGGCGTTCTTCGGCCCATCCTTGGTCGAGGAAGCATTTTCCTTCCGCACCGCAATCGGTGAGGGCATAGGTTGGGAGGTTTTGGCCCCCCACTGTCAGTTCGGCAGGCAGGATCATCAGGTCGGATCGTTGGTTATATTCCTCTTCAACGGGGAACCCGTGAACGGCGGCGGCAGAGATGCGGATCGCCGGCGGTCTATGCGCGGCCTTGGCGGCCTGGGGGCGACTTATCCCAGGCGGGCTCCGTTTTTCGAACTTCGGCTGCTGGAGCGGCTGGCGTCCGAGCCGCGGCGGGGGTTTCTAGGGAGTTTGGTTTGTATTTGGCGCGGGGATCTGGACCTGGACCTGGATCGTTCGATTCCGGCCTGGTGCAGCCGCGTGCGGCGGGTATCCGGTTCCGGGCATTTGGCAACGAAATGTTCTTGGGATCCACAACGGTAACATAGCATGTTTTCCTTGCGGTTGTGGCGGCGTTGGCTGCTCAGGTCCATAGGGTCGTTAAGCGGGAGCTCCGCGTTTGGCTTGGGGGCGGCCCGCGGTATGTCGGGTTGGGTTCGGGGAGCCGCGCGCGCGGGGGGCGCTGCGGCCCGAGGGGTACGTGTCTGTTTATTTTTATACTGCTGGTGCTGGCGGTAGCGGTTATCCAAACTTTGCAGGTGTCGGGTGAATTCGTGGTATTGGCGAGATGGGGCGGGGTTGTGGAGGAGCATGTCCTGGAGCTCTTCCGATATTCCCTGGAATAAAAGAGGGGGGAGGGCATCCTCCGGCATTTCTCCTTCCAAAGACAGGCGTTGGAACTCCGACAAATACTCGGCGAAATCTACGTTCCGCTGCTTCAGGGCATATAGTTTGTTTTGTGCGTTTTGGACGTGGTCGGGGTCCCCGAATGCCTCCTCTAGGTATTGGAGGAGATCCGTATAATCTCCGAATTGGGGTGTGCCTCCGACCATTTTGGGCAGGATCAGGTTGTACGCTTTACCGGACAGTCGACCGGCTACATAAATCAGGCGTGATTCGGGGTTGGGGAAGCGGTCTTTGTTTGAGGTCATCTTCCCCCGGATTTGGGTGGCGAAGCGGCGGAGGTCGGAGCGGGCGCCCGTAAATTTATCGGGGTCTGGAAGTCGTTCAGAAAGGCGGGCGGAGGCGGGATGTTCGGAAGCAGGCGGCGGAGTCGTTCCCATAGGAGTAACCATAAGGGGTTCAACAGGCGTGTTGGTAGTTGGGGCGGGGGTGGTTATGTGTACCGTGGGTAGCGTTACGGTCCGAACTTCCTTCAGTTCGGACCGTGTTTTCTCTAATTCGGCGAAAGCGGCATCCCGGGAGGTTATGGCGGAGGCCTTTTCCATGGCCATGGCCAGAATGTCGGCCTGCGCCTTGTCGCGGACACGGTCCGTTTCGGCGCGGGCGCGTTGGGTCTCGGCTTCCTGCATTTCTAGGCAGGAGTTCAGGCGGACGTTGCTATCGTGCAATAGTTGCAGCTTTTGGTAGGAATCGGAGATGTAAGACACCCATTGTTCAGGGTGTCCTTGTAGGTGTTCGATCAGTTCCTCGGTCGAATCGGTTAAGATCGGGGGTTGCAGTAACGCAGGCATCGCGGGCACCTAATGAAGGAGCTACGTAATGTCACGGGCAGGCAGGGCGGACAGGTAGGTGCGGGCGATCAGGTAACAGGACAGAGTATATTGGCTATCTAGTCTTCCAGGTACAGGGTAGCAGGTGGTTGTTGACGAAGACGTAGCTCGAGGAGCTACATATCGGAGACTGCAGAGATTTCGCGTAGATATACGCGCGCGAGGCGCTCGGCCCTCGCGCCTTCACGTGACAGGGGTCATGACTAAGCGACAGCCCAGTGGCTGTCCTTCAGGTCTGTGACAAAATTGCGAAACAATGGTTTCGCATGCATTAGGAACAGGGGAACGTTTCGACCAAACAAATATATATTTATTTTAACGACGACGACAATTTTTGCGTGGTTAATTTGCGCGGTAAAACAGAATTTTTTTAGACCAGCCTTTTTGCGACCGCATTTAATATTTGCCTGGTGTTCCTGGATAAAGCCCACATTCGTGGTACCGATTTTAAACTGCCCGACGATTATCGCGCCGCCGTCACACTGGGGGCCAACTTGACCAAAAATCGCTTGGTTCAGGGTAAACTCCTGTCCTTTTTTCTGCTTTATTTCGTATCTAATGTTAATTTTAAGCATTCTGCTAATATTCCGTCACAGCCTGCATAAGAATGCGCAAACTAGGCAAGGGATAAACAGTCGTCTTTTATATCCCGCCCGAAATCAAGGTTAAAATCCTCCAAAAGGTCCACAAAGATAAGGACGAAAATATCGAATTGGCCGACGTTCTGCACTGGGCGATTACCGAGATTTGGGTTGACATCCAGCGCAATATACCATTATGGGCGGTCCAGGGTCGTCGCTTTAATCACCAGAAGCATTTTTGGGACCAGTTCCAAAAAGGAAACCAAAACGCCGCCTCCATATCCCCTTTGCAAACCGTTAAATTCCAGGAGGACGAAATGCAGACGATTGAGGATTTTTACAAGCCGGGCGAGCGGCAGACGAAGTTTTGCTATGCGGATGCCTCGAACCACAAGGGCGCGTCCAATATAGTCAAACATTGCGCGCAATTTGGCGAGGTTAATTTCGATTCGGCCGTCCTGCAGGAAAAGCAGGAGCGCGAATTTGCCCCCGAAATTGAGCAGGAACGGCAGATTAAACGCCCACGATTTGCAAAGCCGGCCACGCACCGACTCGACCCCGTCGTCGTCGATTTTGCCAAGACGGGAATTTTGCCGGCCGGGTTTGCGTTTTTTAAACCTGCTTTCGAATCGTTGGAGCTCCTTATTGCGGCCAAACTTATCCCCAAATTGAGCGAGTTTTCGCAAAATGTGCTGGTTATTCGGGACTTTGCCAGGACCGTCGAACTCGAGGCGACGGCCAAATAAAACCAGTATTTTCGCCCTGTCCAGTGGGTTCTGACCAGCACGGGTGGAGACCACAGGTCCGGCACTGTAAAGCACCTCGTTATCGTCAGTCCCTTTGAGGCGCAGAATTTGCTGGACACTGTTAGGCACAACGCCAAAACCATTTTGCATTTATATGCGCCGCGCTCAAAACTTGGGTTTGAAAGCCTTAAAAATCTTCGCCTGTACCCCACGCCTGCCCTCCCAACCGAGTGGTCCATACCTAGGCATTTAATCCTCCAGCTGAACCTTTTTGCCGGCCAGTTCTACATCTCGTCCTTTGCCGACTACACGGCCCTTTGCGACATACTGGGGCTGGACTGGGAGGGCGGCGGGAAGGACGGCCTGGTGGTCTGCGCAAACGGCTTTATCGACCCGGCGCTGAACCCCGGAAAAAGCCTCAAACATTCGTTCGAGCACAGCCCCGTCGGTTTCCTTAAGGTGTACCTGACAAAGGTCCGCCGCGACTGCGAGTCGATCGAAAAGACGCATATGGGCAAGATCCTGAATGCCGTCATCCTTCGACCCGAGGACTTTTAGTCCCAGACAGGTGGATGTCATCATTGCCATGGGCAGACTGGCTAGTCTAGTTGCGGTGGTAGATGACTCGGGTGCCTTTTTGATCTATTTTTTTTTTTTCCTCAAGGTAGATGTGGGTGTTTGTAGGCCGTCACGATACAGGAATGAAATTTCAACGAAAGAAAAGGGAATCGGCAACCATGTTTGCGCACCTTAATTGATCGATATGTATGTGTTTGGACGGACAGTGGCATTTTCATGTAAAAAGAGAGGGCAAGGTGGGTCAGTTATGTGAACTAGCTACAGCATGTGATGGATGAGGGCATCGTAGTACATCGGCACATGTAGAAAATTGAAGCATGTGCTCTATTCCAGGCCTAATTCTTATCTGATCAGTACACTCTTCTGTCCAGTCTCTTCCTGACATGGTTTGCCTTTTTAAAGTAGATGCTTATTAAGCTGCCAATTGTAATGAGGTAGTCCGCAAATCATTTTACCCCTGGCATTTGGTATAGGTGCAAGAAACCGTAAATGAGTAGGTGTGCCAAACACATTGACGCCTCAACCGCTGTATGTTTTCCCGCAAAAGGTGATAGTTCACTTTTGTAAATAGTATCAAAGCTTTGTAGGAATACAGACCTCCGTGCTCCAGTTAAATATAGCTGGACGACGTTGGCTGAGGCGTAGGCAGGAAGCGTTTTGGTCCGTGTTCATATTGGGCGGGTCCGGTCTGGCAGCTGAGCACTGGGAACGAATGCTTCAAACGCCAATAATAAGACTGTGAATGGCATGGAGGGGTGAAAGTTGGCGGGGAGTGTCTGCTTCTGGCAGTACTGTTTTCACCATGTTTTCAGTTTTCATACCCGCTGCAACAGGCACCGAATAACACAGACTTGACTCACTCTGCTCCCTCCCTTTCTTTTCTTTCTTCGCCCTCCACACAGCTAGTCATCTACCACTCAACCGCCCCTGAATACGTCTTTCAACATCCGGCCGTTTCTATCTCTGTTGCCTGCCCACCCTTTGTTCACCCCTTTCTACAAGGCAGTAGGAATCTGTCCCAAGTATTCACCATGCAGGAAAATGACAATCTGTATCTTGCCTACAAGCGGAATACGAGGTACCTGGTTCAATGGATTGTTTGCAACTACAACGAGATCCTGCGATCCCCAACTGCCGAGGAACAGCAACAGACTCAAGCCAAGCCAATGCTCAGTGGTCAAGTGACAGTCAAAGAGCTTGTGGCCATGGCCACACGCATCGGTGCTCGGAAGACAGCTGTACCGCCATCCATCTTCAAGTGCATACGGTCTGTTATCGACGCACGAACACTGGTTGCGGAAACCTACAAGATGATGGGTAGCCCTGACGATGATCGAAACGAGGAGGTGGAGGAGTCGAATGCCTCACATGCGTTCTTCATTCAGACACTTTCTAATATTTTTTCCATCCTCGGCGGTGATGAGCGGCACGAATCTCTTCCTGCCACCGATAACGACCAAGAGGCAGAGGTAAGCCCCCAAGATGCCCATCTCCATTCCATACCAAAGATAACTAGCTAACTGACTACTTGAAACACCGAGCTCTATGATTCTAGACCAAAGCTTTTCCACTGTCGAATATGTTTTCAAACCTTGATATCAACAGAACACCAACAAGTCTGCAGAACTCCAGCGAGGAGGAAGAGACTGCTGCAAAAGATAAAAAGACCCAGCAGCGGAAAAACAGAAAGACTGGCGCGAGGGGCAAGAAAGGCCAGAAGAAGAACAAGGAAGACAAGGTTGCAGAGCAAGACAGGTCGCGGCCCCTGAAGGACTACAAGTTGATCGAGCTCAACGACAAGGGCGAACCACCTGGATACATGCTGGCCGCCCTGCAGCTGTTCAGAGACTGGACGGAGCTAAGAAAAACACTCGGAGCCAGCTGGCAGGCTGTTGCACAAAACGGCTTAAACATTGCCGCCGTCGGCGCTTCGTGCCACTTGGCCACGGCCCTGATCAAGCAGGGCGAGCTGGCCATCTTTGTGGACTTTCCAGGTTTGGAAACCTTTCAGAACATACTCGCTACCATCACGAGGGCGATTCGAGCCAGCCCTGCCATTTGGATATCGCCATCGCTCGCACGTCGGACCGCCGACAAAAGGTCCATGGGCACTGAAAAAGAGTTGGTCGATACCAGGGAGCAGTTCATGGCCAACGTCTACGACCACCTGGTCGACTTCCTTGCCGACTACCGACATACCCGAAGCGGAAAGCCATCAAAGGGGATGGCGGCCCAGCTCAGGGGCTGGAACCCCGAGCTGGACCTGGGACAGGCAACGCCGGAGGAGCGGTTCACTTGGCGGCGCTGCTACACCATCAACTGGCTATACGACCTCGTCAACTTTTTCTCATCCGTCGTTGTCGAGCACCACCTTGGCAAGACAGGCAAGGACAAGTCCAAGCTTGCGTTGGAGCAGGTGGACTGGCTGGGCACTGGCCCGTGGTTTGAGAACCGCAAGCTCTTTGGCCTGATCGGGCTCGGAGGCAGCATCACCAAGCTCGCCATGCAAAAGCCCGGAGCCGCACTGCACAAGGCCATCGCACCATCCCTGGTATTCCAGCTGCAGTGCCTGGTCGACTCCTTGATGGCATCGCGCGGCGTCATCTACCACCCCTTCCGGGGCGCAATCATCCGCGAGCCGAATCCCGACTTTCGCCCCCAGCGGGACATTGAAGCGTTCCTCGACCGGGACGACAAGGGCAGAGGCAGAGGCTATCTGCACACAGTCACAGACCTGCACATAAACGCGGATCGGTGCAACCACAACATCGACAAGCTGGACGCTTTTGCCGTCAGCTTCAGGGACTGGCTGGGGCGGTGCCCGTTCGACTACGCCGGAGCCGGCCTGCCCCAGTCTCGCTGCGCCGCCGACGGGAGCTACGACGCCCTGTGGGACCTGTCCCCGTACCTCTGCGGGGCCGGCCTGCTGGAGGCGCTGGACCTGGCCCAGTGCCACTTTTTCGCCTTTTGGGACGGCAACATCCGGCACGCCATGCTGATGCATCTGTACAACATGCTCAAGAACAGCGGCGGCATGCTGGAGCCCGTCCCGGTCCTCGACTACCTGATCAAGAGCCTGGGCCAGGTCTTTTTCGACGGCCCCGTCCCCTCCTCGGACTTCCAGCTCCACTTTGAAAGACTCGCGGCCCGGTACAACAGCCCGGCCAGGATGGCGAGGCGGAACAGGGCGCTCCGCGAAGCCAACCGCCGAGAGGACCTCGAGGCCTACCTGCACCCGGGCAACAACATCATCCTCAACAAGGCCGGGCTGGTCGCGTGCTTCCGTGCCGCGGGCTGGGACGTCGAAAAGATCTCCGAGGCGGACCTTGCCTGCGGCGGCGTGGGCCATTTCGCCCGGGCCTTTGCCGCCGAGATCGAGAAAGGACTCTCGGAGGCCGCCGGGACCGGTGCTGCACGGCAGCCTGCGGGTCCCGACCCGCAGGGAGAGGAGCTCCTGGCGGGCCTCGACACGGCCAGGACGTTCCACGGCGTCATGTCCAGGGTCTTGGCCA
Organism: Pyricularia oryzae 70-15; assembly: GCF_000002495.2. Lineage (NCBI taxonomy): Eukaryota > Fungi > Ascomycota > Sordariomycetes > Magnaporthales > Pyriculariaceae > Pyricularia > Pyricularia oryzae. The sequence continues at coordinate 5,326,644 of NC_017844.1, read as the reverse complement.
AGCAGTTCAGCATCGAGGATCCGTTCATGGCCATAAACTGGCCAGACCTGGGCGTGGCGCTGTCACGCATGGCTTCCGACATGATTGCAGACGTTCGCGCGTCGCACAGGAACCTGTTCGGCAACCAGTTTCGCCGCAGAGGTGCGTCCGAGGAGATCAGGGGAGTCATAAAAATGATGGGGCTGGCCCTGGGCGGCAAGAATGGTAATCTTCTCAAGACGCTGGCGGAGAGCCTGGAGAAACACCGGCGTCGTTATCGGATTCTTTTACACTGGGATCCTAATAATTCCCATATCTTCATGTTTGGTGCACAGGATTGAGCAAAGGGGGACAAGTCACTTTCGGTAAAAGGGATCGTTGACACCTTGCTTTTCTGTTAGACTATTTGTATGTTGGTGGGTGGTTCAGCTGGTTCGAATGGTACTATTTTTGTTTCTCTCAAATGACTGCTGAGCCTCGCGGGTATGGCGTCCGGGGTACATTTCCCGGAATCTTAGGGGCAGATGCGGCGCAGTACGGGTGCAAGCCGATGATATTGATTGGCTGTTTGTATTCGGGGCCAGCTGAAACGGGCCATGTTGAGTTACTGTACCAGATACTCCGAGTTAGATAAATCTCTGGTTCAGCTTGTTACTATATGCAGAAACGAGCTTCAACATGGAGTATGAAAGAGATCTTGTGTGCCACCCAATATAAAATGATTGATTTGAAAAAATACATACATGACTAGCTAGTTTGTTGTGATCAATACCTCTGCAAATCACCAGAAGAAAAGAATCAAACTGTGTTTCTCTTATATCATAAAGACCACCCTGATCCTCATCTGAACACTCCTTGCCGCCGTGGGCATCAACGCAGCTCCCAGCGAGCCATGTTATGGACCTGACGGTGCAGCAGGTATGTATCTCTAACCCAACATTGCAGGCAAATATCCTCCTCTTCAGCAGACTCTCCAACTCCTCTACCTCCTATCTTCAAATAAAAAGGCGTCTGCCTCTCCAGCTCCGAGTGCACAAGCGAAGGCGGCAAGACCATCGACGGCGCCGGCAGGATCGTCGAGGCGTGGCCGGGCCGCATCAGGCGAGTCTACTGCGCGCGCGGCTGCCGGTGCGGCGAGGGCAGCGACCACTGCTGCGGCAAGGCGACGGATATGATGTGTTCGGACGCCGGGGACGCGGCGACGCTGGCGGGGAGGGAGGTGGCGGAGTGGGTCGTGAGGAACCGGGACGAGCTGAGGCTGAGCTATGTCATCTGGGGTCAGAAGATCTGGCACGTCAAGAAGGATAAGGAGATGGGCTGGGACAGGTGGCGGACCATGGAGCACCGGGAGGATGTTACGCAGAACCACTGGTAAGTTTCTGTCTCTTTTTGGGGGCTTCAGGGGTTGATATTGTTTTGCTCGTTGCGACTAACATCGTGTATCTTCTTCCTAGGGACCATGTACATGTTAGCTACAGATAGGAGGAAAGCTAACAATGCGAAGGCTTGGTTTATTGGGGATACAGGGCGTACCGGCTGTATATATGCGGCAGGAGGGGCTGGATAAATGGAGTAATGTATTTTGAAATAGCTTTTGAATATGGACTTTTTGAAGCGGCCACAGGTAGTATGCTCCGCTTTGGACAATAAGAGGGGGGCCATTATTGCTGAATAGATATTGCAATGTTGGCTAGACAAAGAAACAAGGGGAATTGGTGAGTAATATCAAGCCGAGGGTCTGACCTCATGAAAAGTCTGAATGCTTTGTACAGGCCTGTGGCTTCCTCTGTAAGGTTCCGAGGGCTTCTTAGGGCTTCTATTGATCCACGAGCCCAATAGGTTCGCATCTGACCCAAGAGTGAAAGAAATTGGCTGGTCTGGAGCTGAGTGAAACAAGTAACGATTTGGGGCTTGTTTTGGTGCCTTCCCCTTACGGATCAGAAAGGAAGCTCGGAGCAGAGCCGGCAAGAATCCAGCAAACCTGGCCCTATTTATTCTCACTTTTTTACCCCCAACCTTGATCTGCCAACCTTTCCTCCTCACCTCCACCACTCTGCAAGATTTTGCCTACCTTACGCTTCCAACTCTTGATAACATCAACCTTTAAACATAGAAAAACTTTCAAACAAAAAACATCATCACCATTGTTACCACCTTCCAACAAGATGGCTTCAGAGACCCCCGAGAAATCTGTCGCCGGCAACTTGGCCCTCAACGGCTTGAAGCCCAAGGATATGGAAGTTCTGAGCTTGATGGTTCTCTGCGCTACCCCCGAGGCTCATGTAAGTTTTCCTCCACCTTACCAGTACAAATCTATTCTTCTTGTCTACACGAAGCCTTTCATGGCCCAACACTAATCTCTTCTTTGGCCATCTGCCTCGAAGGCCAACTTGCTCTCCAACATCAACTTTGAGCAGTTTGCCTCTCTGGGCAGCTACAAGAACGAACACGCGGCCAAGACCGTCGTGGGAATGCTCATTCGGAAGCTCAAGTAAGTCACCTCCCCCAAAGGTTTCCCGTCTACGCTAGCACGAAATAGAAAGAAAGAAAAAACCTCACCTTCATCTCACTGTTCCCACCCTCAGTCACTAACACATAAAACAACCAACCCCCAAAAACACAGAGCAAACACCACCCCTCCAGACAATGCCAACGCTCTGACCCCGACTGCAACCCCCAAGAAGCGCAAGACGCCCGTCAAGAAGGCCGCCAACAACGACGACGACGGAGAGGCCGACACGCCGGCCAAGAAGCCCCGTGCCCGCACCAAGAAGGCCGCCTCTGCCGAGCCCGTCTCCAAGGACGTCGAGATGCGCGACCAAGGCGAGGTCCAGACCGAGTAGGACGTTTGTTCTTGGGGGCACTTTTTTCTGTTCCACTCTCTGGGGTGACGAGGCCATAGCATTCTCTTGTGTCTACGATGGGGATTGGGTAACGCGGACTGGTTGATTCTTTTTTGCACAGCATCATGGCTGTCGTACTCTGCAAGGAGGCATGATTCAAACCATCCGGGGCAAACTTCTCTTTTGGGGCGGCAAGGATTTTGATATTCATCATTTGGTAATGCTTTTGGTAGAAAGATTCCCCCAGATAAACACCACAACTTTCTTTTCTTCTTCCCGTATTTTCCATGCTGGTGACCCGACCGGCTGGCCCAAGCTACCGCCAAGTAATTCTTCCACATTAGGAGACACGTCGACCAGTCATTACATTTTACATGTGGCTGTTCCCCAAGATGCCCCCAAGAGGGTGGTCAGCACGGCCGGGGAGAGTTATTGTGCCAATCAAAAAGCTCCCTGCAATAATCTTGCATGTGGAAAAATGAGCCTTTGTGTTTTACAACAGATGTAGGGGCAGACAGTAGAAATCATAATCAGATATACCTGAGTCACCCCCTCTTCTTCCACCGTCACTTTCCAAAACGATATTCTTCCAACCTTTACCGACTATCCCGCCCGCAACTCCTGCCCCAGTCTCGCCGCAATCAGCACAAGGCAATCCGCTGACTTGCAGTCGGTAAAGCGATGGATCCTCTCTCAATCGTAACGGCTTCTTTCTCTTTGGTGGCAGGAGCTACCACCGCTTCCCTATCCGTCAATCGCTTCATCAAGGACTTTAAAGAACGGCACAGCAATCTCGACGACGTTACTACGCACCTCGAAACAATCACCGGCCTGCTCGACAGCATTGGCGTTATTTTCCAGGCAATGACGCAGCTTTTGCCGCGCAGCCCAGCCGTGCCTGCCGAGCTGCTCAAGCAAATCCCTTTGACCATCACCGAATGCCAGACCGCGGTTTCGAAAATCCAAACGGCCATGGACAAATTCCGAAGGGACAAGCTTTGGACAGGGGCAAAATGGAGCCTCGAGGGCAAGCAGCAGATCGAGGAGATGATGAAGAACATCGAGCGGCACAAAATCACCCTCGGCATTGGTTTGATTGCCATACAGATTGGCGTGTCGGCGAAGACGAATCAGGACACGAGCGCGATTCGGGAAACGGCCGACGACCTGAGGATAGGGTTCCGGGCGTTGACTTTGGAGGTCAGGGCATTACGTGGCGACCATCACGGAGCCACTGAAAACCTCATGCTCCAGAGATACTTGGACGACGTGGAATCGTATGCCACTGCGACAATCTACAGCGGTTCTGTAGCTGACTTTGAAGATCGTCCCGCCGCGCCTTGTGCAAGGGAGACTATGGACGGACCCAGAAAAGACGAGGGAGAGGATTTCTTGCTAAGCATTGCGCGTGGTGCCGAGAGGCGAAAGACCTTGAGCAAAAAGGAGTGTGTTGATCTCGACAGCAAGCTGTTGGAAATCAACCCTGAAACCTCCCCGGATCACATCGTCGAGCTTTTGGGGCTAGGCGCTTCTCCAAACGTAGACTCTCTGGATTTTGAAGGGTCAATCTATTACCTCGACAACAATATTCTATTCTGGGCCGTCTGGTACCGAAACCATGGATGTCTGCAGATTCTCTTGGCCCATGGTTCGAACTTCGACCCTCACTCGATTCAGCAGGCGTTCCTACTGGCTGTGGTACTCGGCGACGTTCAGGCTGTCACCCACTTCATTGATGCCCCTGGGGCAGCCAACCCTCCAAAGTCGTACATTTTCCGGCAATGTTTGGAAATTGACTGGGATGAGGAAAACATTGGCATGGATCTGCTTCGCCTATGTGAGCCAACTCTGCCTGGATCCATATATAATCGAAACATTCCCAAGGTCTTGGTTGCTGCTTCGCTGATCGGCAAGAAGGTCAACTCTCGTGTTATAACCATACGGGATCTTGTGAGGAATGGCATGATGAAGAAGATAAGAGGCTCGATGGAAGCTTACGATATGACTCAACGCCTCGAGCCTCGCGCCAAAGCTCGAGACTCCATTCTAGAAAAGCTCTTGCACGAGCAACAGCACTTCAACAAGGGCCATGAACGCAGGACATATCCTGTCCTGGACTGGCTCCTACAGGGGACTGTTCGCCATTGGATGAGACTGGAGGACGAAGAAGCCTGCCATAGCCGTGTGACTATGCTGATAAAGTACGGCGCACAGACGATGCGTGGTGCAGATTTTCAGGTCGGCTTTGGAGCCTGCCGTGGAATCGGTATTATTGCAGCTACAATCGCAGCTCGTTCTGACCGCATCTCCTGGCTGCTGTATCACTGCGTGCCGGCCTCTCTTTACGACACCAACCTGACGGGTATCTACTGCTGTCTAGCAGCACTGCTTGGCCATGCACAGCTGTTGGAAGCACTACTGCGGTTGGGGCCCCGGCCTGCCATCTGCTTCCACATCTTGGTCTCCTTGTGGTCTGATTATAATGTTTCTTTGGCAGAAGCAACGGGAGCAGCTAGACTGCTGCGCAGCCATGGGTTAAGTCCACATCAGATTGGCGAGTTCACTTGGTTCAAAAGACCGATGTTACCGCCCATCGGCAATCTACATATTTCTACGCAGAAGTACAGGTCTAGACAGGAGGTCTCGGCTTGCCAGTTGGCGAGGGAGATATTGAGGCTGCCAATGTCGCATTTCACTACAATAACTGGCCAGAAAAGGGCGGACTCGGAGGCCGCCACGAGAAAACAATTAGTCAGGCTACTTGACGACGTGCCAAATGAAGGGTAGTTGGGCGGGACGGAAGATAACTGAGACTAGGCTGTAATAAAGACGAAAAAGAATTAACGACGACGTCCGGATGTTATAATTTATACCTTGTCGTCGCGTTTTGTGCATTCCGCAAATCATTGGTACCCGGCTCCCATATTACCGCGGTGTATTGAGACGTTCCAGGCGTGCCAAAACTGCTCGTTCCCATGACACTGTGCAACCACATGATCCCACCCACGAGGAAGCCCCATGTTTCCGTAAAATAAACTCGTGGTTGCTCTTTTCCAATAGGCAGTTTCATACCACCGCCTATATTATCTGGCTTTGTTTAACAAATTTCAGCTCTTGACTGTCCGGAATGCTGCTTCCCGCTTCCAAGGTTGGCTGGCAATCCTTGTCTATCTGGAACTTGGCTTACTCATTGTCTTGATTGACAAGGAAAGAACGCGTGCTGGGCGCTATGCAGCCACGGGTCAATGGATGTCGCAGAGTGGAACAGGCCTTTGGGCTTCGTCCGGATTTCGGTACGGCAACCGAAGAGTTTTTTAACGGGCTTTGCGCGGGCGATGTGCGCAAGAATGACCATTGCGATGGCGAAAAGAATGGTGATAAGCTTCGTGATTTCTTTGATGTGCTTTTTGCTGTAAATGGCTCTTCTTAGTGGTCGTTCGAACGAGATGAAAGAAATGTTTGTAATTTGTGGTGAAAAGACCGGACGTTTGTTTGACACGTTTGGTGGGGAGATAAATGTCAAAATGGGAAACAAATAAAAAGAATGATAAACTTCCAAAGGTAAAGATAATGGTAAATGAAGGCCTGAATCCAGGATAGAAAACCAAACTGCAAGACGAATGGGAAAGTTGGAATTGAACACTGTTAGAAGATGGAGATTTTCAATTTAGTAAAAGCTCGTCAAATAGGTACCTGATAAATACGTTTTACAATATTATTGCATTTCTTCTTTTGCATTATATAAAATGAGTGGTTATTGTCCGTTGTAGGAGATGGTATGCAGAGGATGTATTATGGCTCAACAGGGAGAACCAAATCCATAATGCGGCCTTACTTACACAAACGAACCTTGGCGTAAACTGTGCTGTGTGTGGTTTAACAGGGTTTAGCCGACCTTGAATCTTTCATTTAAACGGAGCAGAAATCTAAAATATACGTAAGGGCTGAACTATCGAGCGGCGATCTTGGCTGTTCAGCGGGCCACTAACCCAATTTCAACTACATCCAAGAATAACACCACGCAAACACGTTTGAGACTTACTCCCAGCTAAATTCCACCCAAATTTACTCTTATACTCCAGTGGGTATTTTCATGTGTCAGGACATGTTTGCTGAGTGAGTTGTCATCACTGAATTGTTCTCCACAACAACTAGGTGCCTGCCTCTTCGATTACGCGAGGGCGACAAGCATCCCTCGTGTACATGTTAGTATTGGGTAGGTTACCAGTGTAGGCCCGGTTCACATTCGTAGCGGTATTCAGTCTGTCCCTTGTTATAAATAACAGATGCGCGCTGTTTTTGGAAACATCCCAAAAAATTAGATTGGACATCAAGTCTTGGTTATCACTACAAATTACAACGAGCGTGAGCTCTTTCCCCATTTTGCCTACACCCTCGAAACAACAAGAAATTCTAGCTGGCGGCGGCCGCCTCGAGCGCCTTGCCCATAGACTCGGTGTACAGCATGCCAGCGACCGAGGCTGAGGTCAGAGTCGACAGGATACCGGCCAAGAGAGCCGAAATGGCGACCGAAGAGACATCGGCGGTACGGGACGGGGCAAGCTGCGAGAGCACACCGATCTGAGTGCCGAGCGATCCGACGTTTCCGAAGCCCTGAAGGTTGAGAAGATGATATGTTAGTTGGTGAATGCTCCTCGTCTTCTTACGATGCCAACTCGCATGCAGGCTATACTTACACAGATGGCGTAGGTGGCGATAAGCTTGGAGCGCTCAGACATGGAGGCGTACTCGCCGGTCTGGTCGGCCAAGGCCAAGAAAGCAACAAACTCGTTTTGGATAATCTGGGAATATGTTAGCTCGACTTCCTATCATCTGGTCGTGAGGTATACAATACTAGTTAGTGGTTCTTACCTTGATGCCGATCAGCCTAGCGACGCGCAGGCAGTCTTGTCCGGGAACACCCAGCAGCCAAGCAACGGGGAAGAAGATGTAACCCAGGATCAAGTTGATGGACAGCTTCTCTCCTCCAAAGTATCCAATGTCAAAGTAAACACCGATCCAGCCAAGAATACCATCAATCATGGCAACAAAGGCAATGATACAAAGCAGAGTTGCGATGATCATGCCGGCAATCTTGAGACCGAGCCAAGCACCGTTGGCGAAAGCCTCCAGAGCGTTGGAAGCAGGCGACTCCTCCTTGGGGACGACAGCGTTGCCAGCAGTAAGCGACTCCTCAGTCTCGGGGTAGCGCATCTTGGAGACGGCAAGCGAGGCGGGGATACTCATGATGCACGAGGACACCAGAGCCTGACGGTTGAGACCGAGACCAATGTAGGCGACGAGCACGGAACCGGCAATGGTGGCGAAACCACAGGTCATAACCTGGTGCAGCTCAGCCTTGGTCATGTAGGGCACAAAGGGCTTGACCAACATGGCAGATTCACCCTGGCCAATGAAGGGAGTGGCAGAGGCCACAACGGCCTCGGCACCAGACACGCGCAAGCTCCAGAAGAAGAACTTGGCGAACTTGCCAATGAACCATTGAATGAGTCCAGCGTAGAAGAGCAGCTGCACCAAAGCCACGAAGAAGATAATCGCAGGAATGACACCAGTGAAGAACCACGGCTTCTCGGGAACGGTCGCGTCGGTCAAAAAGGTTACTCCAGCGTTTGCGAAGCCCAGCAGCGAGCGGGCGAGGAAAGAAATGAACTCGAAAATGTCGAATCCAGCCTGGGACCTGAGCACAAAGATGGCGATGATGAACTGAGTCAACATGCCACCAATGACGGTGTGCCAGGGGATTGCCCTCCAGTTGCGGGACGTGACCGTCAGGAAAGCAATCATGACCAAAAGACCAAAGATGGAAATGGCACGGTTGGCGCGGGTGTTCTCTGCCTCGTCGGGGGAAACCATGGTGCCGACCAGGAAGACGCCCAAGGTTCCGAGTCCTGCAAGGGGCTGGTGCAGCTTCTTCGGGATAACGTCGTAAAGGCGGACAACAGTGTTGTTCCAGACGATGCTGAGGGGGGTCATGACGACCGAAGTCGGTGCGTGGTTGAAGAAGATGCGGAGAACGACGGCGATGTAGAACAGCATGGGCTTGAGCCAGCCATAGTTGTCGGAGCGGCGAATGCCATTGTGGGCAACGATGCCGTAGACGAACCATCTGTAACATGCAATGAGTATCTGCTCGGCATCAAGCAAAAGCGCATGGTTTTACCGCGCTGCATGCATCTTCGCGACGAAGGCGCACTGCATTGGGCAAACCCAATAAAATATACATACACAGTGAAAAAGACGAAAACCAGGGCCTCAATTACAAGCCTGATGACAGTGCGGTGGCGGCGGTAAAACAGCTTGACCTTGCTGGGGCTCTCCTCTGGCTGGTGCTGGTCAGCCGGGACGGTGTCGCTGGAGCCCTTTTCGGCATCCATGTATTGAGGGGCGGCCTTGGGGTCGCTGTCGCGGCGCGAGGACAGAGAGGCCTTTTCGTCGTTGTACACGGGCGCATTGGTGTGCTGCTGGTTAGCCTGCGCGGGAGTAATGTGGTCTGCCGTGTTGGCGACGACAGCACCGGGGGTGGTGTTTGCACCGAGCGTAGTGGTGGCACCAGGGGTGGCATAGACGCTGTGCGTCTCGGTGGCAGCTGTGGCCGTGCGCTCAGCCGAGGGCCGGCGCGGCGCCATCTTGTCGTCAGTAGCCGGAGCACTCATGATGAATGTCAAGCTGTCTGGCTGCTAGCTTGGGCTAAGGGCTCTTCGTTGAGGAGGAGGCTCCTGTGCTGCAGAAGTTCACAAGCAGATACCCAAGGGATCCAGAAGAACGGACGGACAAGAGAGGGACAGGGACACGCGACCCAGGCCCTAAGGGTTGTGGAGCGCGACAGCGCGGCTCTTAAACAAGAGAGAAAAAAAAATCAAAGACGATAAGAAGTCGTGTGTCCCCTCTCCAAAATTGGCGTCTCACGGCCCAGCCGACCAGGGGGGTCCCTCCACCCCGCCACCAGGGTTCCTTCTGCACGGTACTACTCGTACTATAGCTGCAGTCAGTTGATTCGGCAGCTCAAAGTGGAGCAAGGACTCTCTGTTGGTGACCGAAGGCAAACCCCCGACGGTGCAAAGTGTAACCTATAGCTGCAGCCTACTCAGCAGATTGTCTGGGCTGCCATTCGATAGCCGTGATAAGAACCAGTGCAGAGTGGAGATTTCTAGCGATTACCTTCCCAAAAAAGTTCTTGGTCCGGCGCAATCTCAGAGCCAACGCGACCTATCATTGCATTCGCTTTGCCGTTCCACCCTCGTGGGATTGCTCCCCCCGCAATTCGCACTCCGTTAGCCTCCTGCAAAATTTTCGGTGTATCCGAACCCAGAGCCGTCGCCACCCAAAGGCCCAGGCCCAGGGCCGTGATCCTGTCCAATTAAGCGATTGATTTGATGGATATGCGAAATCACCCACCAGCAGTCCAGCACAAGTGTTTGTCGAGATTGCCTCGTTAGATACGCCAAGAACCAATGGCCGCCCCCATGGGGATGCAAACGCCCGAGCTGGGATGAAGCGATTTTCAGGGTTCTTAGTTTTACGACGGTCTCGGCCGTGTGATAAAGATAAAGATTCTTTCAGCTCCTGTAGATAATTACCATCTAGGCACTCTTGGGCCGAGATCCAACCTATCAGTATCACGTGTTCTGAAATCAGCGCAACCTCGCACAAGTCAGTCAAGGCCATCAAGAACCAGACTAAACCCACATCCCGCGTCACTTTTGTGGGTTTTATCGGGCCATCTGCAACGACTTGACGTAAAAATCACGGATCACCGGTCCTCGTTGCAGCCGACAGCCGGGTTTGATAATATTTAGGTTGATTCGTGCGTCCTTGATGTTTACTGAACAATCAACTCCTGAATGCGTTGTTCGGATTTGAGACTTTTCCGAATTTTTGTCTTGTGCGGAATAGAAAATTGGTCTCAATGCGTCGCTATCCCCTACAGATCGAATAAGGGTGGGTCAATTCATATCGGTTCAAGATAAGGTCGGGTGAACCAACACAACATCAGCGTCGTCAGCTTTGGCCTCTCCTGACTGGGTCCTGATTCTACACATTCTGCGCTTCTAAGATCAATGCCTCTTGTCAGGTAGTGTATTGATATCAATACCTTGATTACCCAGCAAGCTAGGTACTATGTCGGCGAATTGCGCTTGCTTCGCTAGTTTTTCGCCAGCAAGAGAATGGTCACATGAGTGACAAACTATCTTGCCGATCACGTGACTCTACTTTGCAAAACCGCGATTAACGCCATGGCATGCATCACAATACCTATCTCCTTGCAGTTACCTACTTTGTGTACCTACCTAGGTAGTTATCTACCTTTGTACCTCCTCAGGAGTTCCATGATCGCAAGGAAACGCAGTGTTGCATTGGAAGCTCCGAAGAAGAACTGGTCTTTGTCACTTGGCTCTTGAACAGAGATTGATCACAATTTAGCCACCAACCCCTCAAAGAAACAACGCTTAGTTGTATTTCGATTGATGAGGAAACATGCAGCGATAGGCAGCAGACCTGGAGAAACACAACATTGTTCCATCATGACTTACCAACTAGGTACCTAGTGAAAATAACACAACTGACTTTCATTAAAACCGACTCAACGCTATTTTTGCACTGGAAGCTGTCGTAACTGCCTAAAGGCTTTGCACTGCACTGCACAGAGTCGCTTTGGTCTCATGGCCCAACGCACCTACCTACCTGATGGAGGCACCAACATGGCTGTCTCTTGCGCTTTCCCATATGGCTCTTGCCTAGGTTAGGTACCTGGGTAGAAACCTTGGGTGGTAGCTGCTCATTGCTCTCCAGAATAGTAGCCCGCAGCTTGACAGACAAAGTCGTAACAGTTTTCTCTCTCAGAACTTGTTATCTTGCTCGACTTGTTGAATCGCCACTCGAGACAATCACACAATACAAAATCCTTCTCTTCATCTTTGCGTGGCATTGCACACCGCTTTCTGGTTTTCGTTAGACCCCAAATACTCGGCATGCAATATGCCCTGCCTTCCCCTGCCCACCGAGCTGTGGCTCGCAATCCTGGAGCCTTTGGCCCGGGAGATCATCACCGCCAAGCGCAGTAGCCGCTTCCTCAGGCCCGGCTATGGCGCTCTGGCTTCCGTATGCCGCCATTGGCAACTTATTTTCGAGCCCAGGATCTTCGAGCACCTGACACTGAGAGTGGCAGACGTTCAATGCCTCAATCTTGCTGTCCGGGAACGCCGCAGACACCTAGTCAAACACATCTGGTTCATTGTCGAATTTCCCATGTACTCTTGTTATGATTACGAGCTCGACCGCCAGGCCCCTCTCGATAATGTTCCTTCGGACTGCTTCTGGAATGGGATCAGCTGCCTTTTCCGGGAATTGAGCATGTGGGGTGCACCCTACGCTCGTGGCGACACAGGAATCACTCTCGAGCTCAGCATGTGGTCGCCAAGCGACAACATGTATTCCTTCCAGGATATCGACTTCGGCGAAGGGGATTGTCTGGACCCATTTCCAGACGTTGAGGAAGACTTTCAACGACACGCGTCATTCCTGCACGCGCCATATCATGGCTGGGTCCAAGGCTCGAGATTCCGGTCAGCCACAACGATGGAGTGGCAAAGGATACGACATTTCATCCATTTGCGGGAAGAGGACGACATGGACATGCCCAGTGTTGTCGCAGTGACCAGCCTCCTCCTTCGGCGGCAGACCAGAGCAGATTTACACAAGAGCGCGTACGAGGCTATCTGCGCAAGCCTGCCGAACCTAGCTCAAGTCCACTTGGAAATGTGGCAGGAGTGGGAAGAACCAAGAATCAAGGACAAGACTCGGGGTAAGTTGTTCATGTTCACACTATTTCCAGTGCAAAGCTTTGTTCATACGTGCTCTGAGCTATTCCCAACTAACATGTTTCATACTTGGCTCGATGACAGACCTACGATCTATGCTCGAAACGGCCTTCCCGCGCAGCATCGAGCGAGTGACGTTGCTATATGACACCAGCGAAGCAATACGTGGGGAGTATCAGCATGATATCACCATCTCACACCAAAAGTTGCGCAACGAGCTGGCATTTCAACTTCTTTACTTTAGCCTTTCCCTCAAAAGGTTTACTTGCTCTTTTGTTCTCACTGCTGACGAGTTTTTTGATCACTATCTTTACTCGACCCACTTCTACGATCAACCTTTGAGCGCTAGACAAGCCAGAATGTCTAGTAAAATTAAATGGCCATATTTGCAGCAGATCACCATGACTTCACCTAGCCTGCAACCAGGAGTCCCCGCCTCCAATATCACACAGCTTGTTTATTCTGCAGGGCTAGCAGCACTCGACATGCTCCATATGAGAAAATTTCAATTATGGCACGTTGGCAACGACCATGCATCACTTTTGAGCTTCGAGGTTGGAGCGGACCAATGCCTCACGATCCATTAGAAAGGGACCTGGGACATGCATCAGCATGCGCTCGGCGAGACTTCGTGGTCCTGGGAAACCGATTTGGACAACGTTGAGCCTTTCCCATATGTTCCCATCAACCCTTGGCTTGAATTTAACACCGATGTGCTCTATTGCGAAGAGCCGATTCGGTACAAGACGACAAGTATCGATAGAAATCGGATCAAGTGCCGCGCGGATGCCATATACTTTTTGGGCCTGGGTCCCGAAGTTGTGCGTCCAATCTCGCTACATCAGATGCGCCGCGAAGGCAGGACGTACGCGAATGTATAATTGGTGCTTAAATAAATCGCAAGGGGGAGACATTTTAATGGACGCGGAGGGATGGAGCCTTTTCTGTTCAGTATTGTCAAAACTGCCGATTTCACATCAAACTGGAACATCTTTGATTTGCCCATCCTGTTCATCATCACCGCAGGCGGTTCATTGCTACGAAAGAAGTTACATTTAGCCAACTACTTACCTATCGCCACTGAATTTGAGAGTTTGCTTACCAGGGATAGTGTTCATGCAGCCTCAATCTAAGGTGCTTTATTCACACAACTCATGCATAGGAGAGCCACTAAGCGAAGGGCTCCTTGTCGATGGTAATGGCTTCTTGGGAGACGACAAGCGCATTTTCGAATTCCCTCCCTCTGGGAATCCTGACGCAGTTTGACGGGACCAGCAGCTAACTAGGTACTCTTCACATTAGTGCAAATCGACAAGACTGATTGAGTCGATTCAATTGATATTTTACTCTCAGGAGTGACCTCATTTTAAGATTTGGACCCTTTTGACTGCTAAGCCAGGTTATTTTAGGAAGATCGACGACTCGAACCGAATAACCGAGCATGAATTGGTGTGCATACCAATGATAAATGGTAGTTAGTCCCTGCTTGGTGCCAACAGTCGAGAACTGTGTAAGGTCCAATGACTCGGATCGGGGCTTGCCGAACGGAACATCCTATTTTTGGATGGCAGTTTAACATTAACGATTTCGCCCGCCTGGGCTGTGATGCCGGCTAGAGCCGCAGCTGCGCATTGAGTCGAGACTCTGTCGTCACCGTGGGCATATTATAGAAACACAACGAACGTCGCGCAGTCGCCATCCCGTGTGATCCAAGGCCGGGAGCTGCAGAGAGCGAACACAGGAAGGATCTTGCCCCTTTTGTGTCCTTGGGATCCATACTTTTTTCCTCGCCGGATCTCGAGGGACCCCTACGTTCCACCTGGGCGAATACATGATGTGTACCTAGAACCAAGGAACTTTTGTATATCCCCGCGTAAGCTTGGATACCAATGGTAAATAAATAATCTACACAGTATTTGGCTTTGTCTCTCCACATCCTTGTACTTTTCTGAGCTGATTTTTCTACTGTTCCCTTCCCAAATAAGAATGTGGCTCTCGGTTATATCTCGAACTTGTTATGGTTCCTTTAAACCCTAATTCTCTTAATCCCCTCCCCTTTTTCTTTTTCTCTTCTTTTTTTTTGCGCTCTCACCCCCCGTAGAAAACATGTTTAATCCCTTTGGCATTTCCACCTTTGCCCTCGCACTACTCCTGATCAACGCCGTCGCCGCCATCACCCCAGCACTCCTGTACCGCGGCGACACCCGCAGCCCCGAAACCATCGAAAAGTCGAATGGCTTCCTCAGCCGGGCCGTCACGCTGGGGCTGGCCGAGGACTACAGCATAACGCCGGTGATGCACGTAAAGCTGCCGCGCAAGGACCGCCGATACCCGCACGACCCCTGGATATCGACGTCCAAGAGCTGGAAGTCGACGTACTTTTTCATCAGCGTGAGGCAGGATGGCAAGACGGCTTGGGTCTACCACATCAGGACGCAGGGGTTGTGCTTTCGCGACGTCTTTGCGGAGCACAGGGCCGCGGGGGTGCCGTATACCATGGGTCACGAGCAGGAGTTTGTGACGGCGAGTTGGATCCCCTGGGATAACGTCGAGGGGTGGCATATTGTCGAGCCGGATGGCAAGAGGACATATGTACCAAAGAACAAGAAACATGTACCTTTTTTGTCTACTTCAATATCTGAGGAAAGCGGGCGGCAACGGCCGAATCAGGTGTCTCTCTGAATGATCCTTGCTAGTCATTATTGCTCGTCGTGACGATTATTGGTCGTAGCGGGGCTGGCAATGGTCGCAAATAACTTGAGGCTTGTGTGGGACAACCAAACAAGAGTTTGGTACCTATTTTGCACCCAGTTTCCGCGTTCAGTAGACTAGTGGTCTCGGGCGCCTCTGTGAAGAGCCCAGATATGAAATAATATTGCATTAAACTTAAGAAATACGCTTTTAGTAGATAGGAGAGAACTCAGAGCATAAACATGCCAAAGGCCAACGAGCTCAAGGCCAGTGTCAGACCTGCGATCGAAACGGTCTCCCGACCAGCTCCCGCCTGGATCGGGGTCTTGGACGTCGTAACGCTAGCTGGGGGCACGACGCTTGCAGGCGCCGTTGCAGCAGCAGCAGCCAGGAGGCTCGACACACTAGTGTAGGCCGGCTTGGGATTCATGTTCGCGTCAAACAGGCAGGCGTCGCCCGTGCCAGGGAAGGTCTCCGGGATCCAGCTGTACTTGTCGGTGGGCTGCCAAACCATGACGCCGACGCAGGCGGTGACGTCGAGGCACGAGCCGATGACGGACACGTAGTCGCGGGCCTGGTCCTGCGCGGCGCGGCTGCTCACCGGCAGGGATTTGTGTCGGATATCGAGCTCGGTATAAGTGACCTCGACCCCGAGGTCGGCGAAGCGCTGGAGCTGCGAGGCGAGCTGGGCCCTGCTCGGGGTGCTGCCGACTGTCAGGTGGCCCTGGAAGCCGACCCCGTCGATGCGGACGCCCTGTTCCTTGAGCAGGCGCACAATGCCCATGGCGGCGTTGGCCTTGGGCCCCGGGGTTTCGATGTTAAAGTCATTGTAGTACAGCTTGGCGTTCGGGTCGGCGGCGGCGGCGGCGCGGAAAGAAATGGCGAGGAAATCGGTGCCGAGGGTGCGATGGAAGGGCGAGTCGCGGAAGGAGCCATTCTCGTTGACGGCTTCGTTGACTACATCCCAGGCGTAGCAATCACCCGCAAAGTGGCCAACCTCATTGGAGATGTGGGACTCGATGGCGGCGGTGAGGGTGTCCCTGGTCCAGGCGGTCGTCTTGACAAAGTTTGGGAGCTGCGAGTGCCACGTCAGGGCGTGGCAGCGGAGCATCTGCCCGTTGGCCTTGGTCAGGGCGCGGACGCGGTCTGCATTGGCGAACGAGAAGCGGCCGGGCTCCTTTTCGGTGGCCTCCCACTTCATTGAGTTCTCCGGGACGATCATGCCAAACTCGTTGGTGTTGTTGACGACGCTCATGTAGGGCTCGTCGGCAAAGTTCCTGGTGTCACTTGCTGTGCCAAAGTAGAGCAAGCCGGCCTTGACGGCTAGTGAATTTAGGCCTTCTGCGCCGGTGCTGCCACCCGTATCGTTTCTGTTTCTCTGTGCATACGCCCCAGGTGAAACGGCCAAGAGGCCTGCGAGGGTGATGAGTGTTGCTAGTCTTGTCATGATGATTATGCACCAGGCTTTGTATAAACAGAAACGAAAAATCACGTGTTGACTAGCGCTGGACAAGAGACAAGAAAAATGAAAGCGGTCGAGGACAGAGAGATGCGGGATGTTTTATCCATCGTAGAGCTTCTACGAGTACGAAACAAAACTCCATATTGCGCATCATGGGCCAAGCTTAAACCAAGCCAGTACTTAGTAACTAGACACCTTGGTAAGAAGAATATGGTCCATCATTGTTTGCTAACATGTGGAACTTGAATCTACGGTCGAACTCTAGCCGGCTGTTCAAGTTTCAAGGGGAGTCAGGACCGGTAGTTTGCACGCAGGGGGTGCAAAGCCGAGGGCTGAAAAAGTCATTCAAGAGAAGGAATCCAAAATGTTCCGTAGAGCTTATCTCAATGCTCCCTCGATCATCCCACCAATGTCGGATGGTGCCGAGAGATGGGATGTTTTAACCTGCTGGGTAAAAACGGCCTGGTTCGTTGTGGGCTTTTCAGTGACCCAATCAGGCTAAGGATTATCAAACGTTGGACAGGCCGGCGAGGGCTGGTTGAGTCAATGCAACTCAGTAATTGCTTTACGCGGGTTTGTCGAGGTCGTCACATCCGAGTTTCGATCTGCCTGGGGGTCTGGGGACAATTTATGCTATAGCGCGAATTGATCGTTGTGGGCGTCATTGAATGTGCTTGAAGTTGGGTGGACATGGTAGACTTTAAACTAATGAAAGGCAGAGTACGGCACAGTTGAGCAAGGGGAAGTAAAGAAAGATGAATGATTCCAGTCCCTCTTGCCTTGCCCTGCTTTAATCACGTGAAGTCGCAAGGTACCGTACCTTACCTTAGTCAAGACTCCAAATGCCGTTTGGATGAACAAGGCCCCGCCCCACTCAATAGAAAGGGGTACAGCTGATTGTGCGCTAGTTGCAAGGTCATGCACAAACAAAGTCGACAACTCACATGGCAGAGGCTGACTTGGATTCCAAGCCACTGACGATGGTCGCCTGCCAAGCAACCATGGCCCCTCCAAAATCGTCATCCCGGTGCTTCCAGGTGGGACCTGCCTCTGTTCCCGATCTACGCGGCGCCGTAAATCTCGGTACTTATTCGTCGTACCTTGGTTAGACGAGACGATATTGTTGCAGTTAATTTTATAAATTTTCATAAAAGGCGCATCTGCCTCCTAATCTCTACAATCTACGCGCCATGGGTTTCGACGCCTGGTCCAAGAAGCTTACCAAGGCTTCCGAGGCCACGCAACAATTCATCAACAAAAAATGGCAAGTTAAACCAAGACTTCGTCTTTCACGACAGAGCGAGGTCAACCAATCAACTCACGCAACCTCTTTGTCTGCTTTTGTCACTCACCACCCTCACCATTTACTGACTCGATATTCTGACACGGGCGCAGGGAAGAGGGCAAAGAAACCATTAATGAGCGGCGCGCTCGTGCCGCCGCAGAAGAAGAGGCGGCCAAGGCGGCAGCGGCCGAGGCCCAGCTGGCCAAGGAGCGGAATGAGTTCCTGGCTCCTATCAAGGCCAAGCTAGAAGCCAGCAGCAGCCCCGCGCCCAACCCGGCCGAGGCTCCCGCGGCTGAGTCAACGGCAAGGGACGCGCCGGGTGCCGCGACGTCGTACCACGACATGGAGCAGCCGCTCGAGTTCAGCCGCGACTCGCACAAGGCCGTGCTGCTGGTGACGACGCCCATCGAGTTTGGCCCCATCGAGCTGAGCAAGCAGTCGTACCGGCTCCTGGCACGGCACGTCGGCATGAGCATGGACAGCATCTGCCACTGGGCACTGTGCGTCATCGACCGCGGCGTCGGCAAGAGCTGGGCCTACGACCTCATGAGCGACCGTCTAGAGCTCAACATGATCGGCAAGAACGTCTTTCGCATCAACGAGGTCACGCCAGAGTACGTCCAGACCTGGAGCTCAGCCTACTACGTCGGCGAGACCACAAAGTCGCACGAAGAGGTCAAGATGCTGGGCGAGACGCACATGGCCCTGAATCCAAAGTACAGCCTCCTCGAGAGCAACTGCCAGCACCTGGCCGAGACGCTGATGAAGGCCTTGTGCGATGGGAGAATCGTGAGCCAGCACAAGCTGGATGAGGAGCTGAAAATGGTATCCCCCAAGATGGCCATGGACATGATGATGAACAAACTGGATTTCAAGCTGGATAGCTCAGACTCCAAGGGAGCTGTGGACAGCAATGAGGTCAAGAACGAGGTTAATATTATTGGGGAGCTATGGGGAAGGGTGAAGAAGTACCGCAACGATGACAAGAAGTCGGGGAAGGAGGAGAAGGAGAAGAAATGATGAATGACCATGATGAGAAGCGAGATCTAGACTTGGACTTTTCTATTGCGATACCTCATGGACTCAAGGACACGTCATGCTTTTGCAAGCGGACTTTTGTTTTTGCATGAGCCAGCATCTAGTCATGATAACGATGATTTAATGATTAAATGGAATAATTGATTTGTACGACTGGGTCCGGTATAATTGGAGACTGTTTGGGTAACGACGTGCAAAAACACACTAGCAAGCAGATGGGTCTAGGCAGTAAACCCTTTACACCAAGCAATTACCTCAAACGGTTGAACCATCATAGTTGGGAATCAGTCCATAAGAGCGAAAGTCTAGGGTAATAATATCTATATGGTATCTGGGCATTCTGAGGATTCGTGGCGGACATGCAGAACACTAAGACTATTTATACTATGTCCCTGGGCGAACCAACACACCACTGTAGCTTTGGACAAAGGTGAGGTAGGTTTACTGATACAAACGTGATTTTGATGCAATGCGGCGCATGAAATAAAGAAGAGCAAGCCACGCCAAATTCGACAGTAAGAAAAATATAAAAAAACAAAAAAACTCGGCAGTCCTTCCCAGAAATTTGGTAAAATATTTTTGAGTGCGATGTCCGCACCTCCACCCCTCCCTCACCCGTAAGATGGCCGAATGGCTGGCTGTGTTCCAGGTCCCATCCTATGCTCTCAACCAGTGTCGCCCATAATAAAGCCAACCAGTGCCTCATTATCCCGGCGCACTGAGACATAGGACTCGATCAAGTCCTTTCCCAAGCTCAACCGTCGGTTCCAAACGAACTCCCAGGCCGGGCCCGGCACGCGCTATGCCGTATGCTGTGCCGTAAAAAAACACCACTTTAGACCGAACAGTCAAGCCCCGGCCTGGCGTCGTCAAATCATTAATTCTTTCCCTTGGGCGGTTATACCGCTTCCCCAACTCATCTAACCCAGCTTGGCGTCGAGGTCCTTCATCAAGGCCATGAGCTCATTCTCCTCTCCCTCCATCTCCAAACCCTTGCCGACCCACTCCCTAGCCTCCTCCAGCCTGCCCATCTCGATCAGGCACTTGCCTCGCCTCCACCAGGCCTTGGGGTTCCCCGCCCTCTTGGCCTCGACGCTGGCCTCGGCGTCTATGGCGCCGTCAACCCAGTTCGAGAGCGCCATGTGCGCCTGCGCGCGGTTGGCAAACAGGCTCGCGACCTCCTCGCGCACCAGCTGCTGCGGCTCCCACAGCGGGCGCTTGAGGGCCATCTCGAGCCCGAGCGAGTAGAGCTTGATGGCCTCGGCGAAGCGGCCCTTGCGGAACTCGGCGTTGCCGCCCTCGCGCATCTTGTTGACCTGCGCCGACAGCTTCGGGTTGACGGGGATGGGCGGCGGCGGCACGGCGTGCGGCTTCTCGAGCCCCAGCAGCGTCCGGTGTAGGCTGTTGAGCGTCGCCAGCTCGGCGTCGAGCGCCCGCGACGGGCTCATGCTGCTGATGGCTTTGGACTGCGGGTCGATCCGGATGGGGAGGAGGGTGAAGGTTTCCTGGTCCGACATGGTTGCGGTTTGTGTATGTGTGTGTGTGTTTGTGTTTTTGGTGCCGTGGATTGTGGTGGGCGGGATGTAAGCGCCGCTTCGTCAATGACTGTGAGACCCAGTCCCAGCGCTTTTTTGTGATATCGTTTGGTTGTTCGTTGTGCACGCTGTAATAAATTGTATTATCGGTCTGTAACGAGACGAGAGTTGGTTGCGTGTTGCGAAACCTATATCTGGCGGCGCAAGAGGTGATACGTGGTCAGTGATCTGCCGTCGTTGGATAATTTGAAGATGCCTGTCATTAACCTGCAAAGTACACATGTACCGTTTCGCACATGGCTGTCGTTTGCGCAACTCCAGACACGTGTCGGCGGAGATAAGCTTGCCCATCACCGCCGATAAGCCAAATAGTGGGGCCATTGTGGACGGCATTGGTGGGGTCATCCTTGTTTAACTTGGGTTAAAAGTAGCTGGAACATTTAAAGGGACAGCTGCTTGAGATCTGATTCAGCCCCGCAAAACTGTAAACCCTTATTTTTCCTTTGGCCGTGCCGGCCGATGCAGAAGTTCTTTTCCGACAAGCCGTAAAAAGCCCCGGGGCTGTGCCGTGCCATCCACCGTGCAAGGTTCTGGGGTCCGGGAAAGTCTAAAAATCGCTTCATGGCGTCCCATCGCTGTACTTGTTAACAACCCCCTTGTTGCTTTTCACTTTCTTTTAACGTTGCGTACCCCCTGTTCGGCACCCCCCCCTGTTCGGCACCCTGAAAATCTAACAACGAAATGCCTACTTTTATAAACTGATTTAAATATAAAATTATCAACGGACAAAAATACAATCGTTTTCACGCTTCTCCGGTTCATTAACCTCTTCTTCATCAGCTAAAGGTTCCAAATTTTCTATATCATTTTCCTGCAATCCAATTGTTAATAACAATGGTGCTAACAGGGGATATAGGGGTAAACCCTAGGTGCGGCGTGGTAAATAACCAGTGCTAAAAGCGCTGAATAATAGGTAGAAATGCACTATAATTTTGGTACTGATAAATAATTGGTTGGGGGAGATTTTGCTTTATTTCCCTTACATACTCTCCGACATCGAAGTGGGGGTCCGCACGCCAGAAAAGGTTCCGGTGCCGCGAATGAATTTCCGAAAAACTAATTTGTATGGGTTTTTGAAAAAACACCCTCATTTGCATACAAACCATCTCTGGGTTTGCATTTAAACGTTGACTTGGTGAAATTTTCAACCCGGTACAGGGTAGCTGACTCGCAGGTGCAGGGTGGGTATTAAACCCGGTACAGGGTAGCTAACCCCACTCGCTGACCTTTAAATTGCATTCCTGCATTAACAAAGTAACGGAATTCCACCATTCCCCACTCCACTTCGGCACTAAATAAAATTGGCTATATACAAATAAAAGTGGGCTTATTACATGCAAAATAATGCATATAATTAACACCCCCTCTCTTTTGCTACTTAATCCAAAAATAAAGTCGGAAAAGAAAAGTACGTAAAATAAAACCCCCAAAACAAAAAAACAAAAGAAATTCCCCCTTGTGTCCCAACCCAACTCGAACCCCCGGTGCGAACCCCCTGGATGAATAAGCCCTTTGTACCAAACCCCCGATTGACTGAACCCCAGATTGGACGAACCCCCGAATTGAAAAAGACCCCCAGAATTGTAACAACCCCCGGATTCGAACCCACGACCTACAGATTATAACCAACGGAACTTACTACTAAGCCAGGTAGCTAATCTGGCTGTTCGTTGTTGTGGATCCCAGAAAAGTTTAATATATAGGGTAGATTAAAAATCGCTAGGTCGCCCAAAACGCGAGCTAATTAAATTCGGATTCGACTTCGGGTATAAGGTCGGTATAAGTTGTTTAATAATCAACCTGAGCAGGGTAGGTTTGGGTAGATCGGTTGGTGTCGGGCTAACAAAAATCCAATAATTGCAAACAAAGGAGAAAAATGGTGGTAGTTAGCTAACGAACTAACTAGGTGCCCTACAATTCAATAGGTAAAAACTAAGTTTACAGGGGTTTTAACCCTATAAGCTCTAAAAAAACCTTGTGAATTGGAAGCGTTAGGGGCTTTGTAAGGCCGTCAGCGGGCATTTGTTTGGATTCCAGGTATTTTAGGGTCACTAATCCTTCTGTAACTAACTCCCTTACGTAGTGAAATTTTAATAACGTATGTTTAGTACGTTGGTGGTGCGTAGGGTTGTGTGCGTTAGCTATAGAGCCTGTATTATCTCCAAATATTGCAATAGGGCCTTTTACAGGTAGTCCAATCTCTGTAAATAGGCTTTTAAGCCACTGTGCTTCACGCAGGGCTTCCGCTAAGGCGTCGGTTTCGGCTTCTGGGGTGCTTAAAGCTATAGTACTAGCCTTTTTGCACTTCCACGTTATAGGGCCCCCAGATAGGGTATACAAATATCCGTAAGTGGATTTTGAATCTTCCCTAGCCCCGGCAAAATCGCTGTCACTAAAACCAAGTAATTTTAGGCCTTTAAAACCCCCAATCAAAGAGTTAGGTGGTAAATTAGCTTTAATTACCCTATTTCCGTAGCAGATTGCTAGGGATTTAGTACCTGCTAAGTAGCGAAGTAGGTTTTTAGCTGCCGTTAAGTGGATTGTAGTGGCTTTCGTTAAAAAACGAGATAACCATTGAACCGCAAAACCGATGTCCGGGCGCGTTAATAGCATTAAATACATTAGGGTGCCGATAATACGCTGTAACAATTTGATTTCTAGCGCATTTACGGGTTTGCCCCCACTATATTTTAGCACACCCGGCTGTAAGGGAACAGAAATAGGTTTGCAATCAGCTAATCCGAACGTTGCTAATGCTTCCTCTATATACTGACTTTGATGGAGCCAAAGCAGGCGGTTAGGCCTGTCCCTTATAATCTGAACGCCTAAAAAATAGGCTGCAGGGCCCCTGTCTTCCAATGCGTATATTTTGTTAAAACGGGCTTTTAAATCCTGAATATATTGCAATTTAGGACCTATTAGCAGGCAATCGTCAACAAAAGTAACAATGAAATGCTTGGATTTAGCATTATAAAAGACAGCTGGATCAGAGATTAGCGGCTTAAAACCTTCTGTAAAAAGTAGGCTTTTTAGCTTTGTTTGCCATTCTCTTGGGCCCTGTTTCAGACCGTATAGCGCCTTTTCCAACAGTATAACTTGCATTTCCTTTGGATTATAGCCCATTTGCACTAAAATTTTAGCGGTAGTAGGGCTGCAAGATCTAGCCCAATCGCTAAAACCCTCTGGAATTTGCAAATAAATATCTACGTCGGTAAGGTCACTATTTAAAAACGCACCGATAAAATCGATTTGTTCTATTTCCCAATTTTGTGCATTAGCTATAGCCAATAATATACGCCAGGTGGGCGGTATACTAGTGCTAGCAAAAGTCTCGATATAATCTAGGCCTTCGACCTGTAAAAACCCCCTAACAACAAGCCTGGCTTTATACTTTATAGGCTTATTATTTTCATCCTTTTTTAATTTAAACACCGGCCGGGTAGAGATTAGTCTACGGCCTGTATGCATTTTAATTTTAGGGATAAAACGGAAGGTTTTTGCAGTAACGATCTGGTCGAATTCAGACGCTAAAGCTGCTAACCATTTAGCACTTTCAGGGCTTTTTAGGGCCTGTTGGTAGCTATTTGGTTCGCCGTCTTTAGTGGGCTTTTTCTTTGTTTTCTTTTGGGTTTGATAACAAAGATAATGCACGTAATCGATATCCATAGGATCTGGGTTTTCGAACTGCGAATTTAACTCCATATTCTGTATTTTAGGTGCCGAAAACACCGGAACTTCCGTTATTTTAGGTGCTGAATTAGGCACCGCTACCGTTATAAGCTCTGGGGGGCGAACAGTAGACTGTACAGGCCAGGGAGGAACTGTAATTGCGGGAGGTAGGGGATTATTATCCACTGGATCCAAAGTTTTGGCGCTGTAGATTTCGTCTTCAGGTTCAGAATTAGAATCCCCCTCTAAATCTGGATTTTCCCCCTCTGAAATCTGTAGCGTTTCCCCTGGAATAGCCAAATTTTCAGCGGGTATACCCTCTAAAATTTTTACGGTAGAGGTTTTATATACGGCCCGTCTGGCGGGGGCGTAAACCAACGCTGTAGAATTGGATAAATGGGCTAAAAGCCTTACTGTTTCCGTTCGGGGAGCCAATTTGTTGGATTTTTGGCGTTTTTCCAGCGGTATAATAGCCTGGCATACGGTACCAATAACCCGATAATGGCCTAAATTAGGCCTGTGTGGTAATCCAGGTTGAAATTCGGAATAAAATTCCTCGTAGGGTGTTAACTCCCTGTTAGTTACCGCTGTACGGTTAACTAAATCAACCACGGCTGACAGTAAATAACACCATAAATATAGTGGTAGACCTGCCGCTAAAATGGTAGACCTTAGCCTATCCAAAATAACCCTAACGGACCGTTCCGTTAGCCCGTTTTGGCCATGGTTGTAGGGGTTGGAGGTGCTAAAATTAACACCTTTACTTGCAAACCAATCTTGAAGCTCTGTATTTACCTCGTGCCCCCCATCAAAATGAAATTTAGTGGGGTAGCGCCCGTACGTAGCTTTTAAAACCTTAAAAAAGCCTTTAATAGCCACTAAAACCGTAGGTCCGGCTTTATTCCGTAGTGAGATCGACCACCGAAAACGTGATTTTCGATCCACTAATAACAAAAATACGGGTTTTTTATTGTGAGGGTTAGGTTTAAGGGTTACTGTATCACCCTCTATGGAATCGAGGATATTAGGGGGTGTAGGGAGTGCCCCTTTATTTGTACGCCTAACAGAGGTGGCTTTAATGCAAGTAATGCAGGTAATAGCCCTAATTTTGTCGAAATTAGGTAGACCGTCTGCGTTTTTAGCGGTCTTTTTAAGCAATAACAACCCTATATGCCCTAAGCGCCTGTGCCATAACAGGGCTTTTTGGGCCTGGATTTCGTCACAATCGCCTGTAATTCCGTCTCCTTCAGCTGTTACCCAACCATCGGTAGTTCGATTTAGGCTTAAAGGGAGGTAATTTACAGGGGCCTGCACTAATTCCGGTACTAAAGGAGGTTCTAACAACGGATTTCTTGTGTGGGAAACCCCCTCTTTTTCGGTATTAGCCCCTTTTGTATTAGGCTGCTTAAAAGGGTCATCTAGCGGCTTACCGGGCCTACGGGGCCCAATCTCACGTGGATTTTCAGGGGTTTTTGCACTAAATTTCTGCATTACAGGTAAATCTACGGTTATATCCTTATTTTGTTTGGGATTTAACACTTCCGTTACCGTATTTTCTCCCGGTTCCGAATCGGTGTAGATTTTATAGTCGTCTTGGTCTTCAGGGACTATATTATTTAGTTTTACCTCCAACGGGGCTGCGTAGCCCTTTGTAACCCCCTGTAAGGTTAGGCTAGAGGCGGTGCTATATTCACCAATTACACAGGCGTAATTCGAAACCGTAGATGTAGTATTTCGAATAAGGATATCGCACCCTTTTACCTCCAAACAGAACGAATTTTTGGCGGTATTTAGGCGTCCCCACGCCTTGCGATCCCGATCGTACAGGGTATTTTTTAATAATACGCCCCCTGTATTGTAGTGTATTAGCCCACTAACGATATTTATTCCAAACGAGGGGATATATAGCACGTTATTTAACGTAACCTCTCTAAATTCGTCAATTTTGGAGCCATACCGGACCTGTATTTTAACAGTTCCAGTGCCAATAGGCCTAACAGGGCCACCTCCGGTACCGATTTCGACTGTTGAGCCGGGGGTATAATCGGTAAAAAATTGCTTATTTGCAAAGATATGGTGCGTGCTACCTGTATCGTACAGGACCGGGTAGCCTAGCCGTCGGGGCTTAGGGTCCCTATTTACGCCGCTTCCAGGCTTCGTCTTAGCCTTAGAATTAGTTGCTAATACCTGTGGTTTTAGCGTTTTACCGGTATAATCGGGTTCCGAATCCGATTCCGAACATAATTCTATAACCCCGCTAATAGCGGAATTAACCTCCTGTTGCAGTGCCCGGTACGGTAAATTACCGCCCGAATCGCCTGCCTGTTCCAGGGCGTTATACGCTGCGCAAACGCTAACGTCACCTGGAATCGAGCCCGTAAATAACTCGAAATCCATTGAAATCATGGAAGTTCCAGCGTTCGATTCGCTGGAATTGGAGGATTTATTATCTTTTGCAATAGCCGAATCCGAATTAGGGGTTGATTTGCCCTTTTTTCGTGATTTGGAGGTGCCGTCCTGCCCATTATTTTCCTTTTTAGCGTCCTTTTTAGCGCCTTTTTTCCCTGATTTTCGACCTTCAGCCCTGTAATTAGTGGCTTTGGCAGTTGTAGAGCCTGAAATCGAATTTTCGGATATAAGGTCCGCCATAAGGTATTGCAAATTTAATCGATCCGAATTTTGGCCTATAGCCTGCAGGGCCCGTTGGGTACTGCGTTGGCGTTCGGTCCAGGTAGGGAACGTCCCCTCCAGGGCCCGTAGGTATTGATTTCGTACATCGATAGGGCTAATTTGCACGTTGGCATTCGCTAATCTAGCTACCAGGGAATTAAAACGGCTGTTAAATTCTGGTATTGACCCTCTAAATTTCGAAAAATTTAGGGCGTGAAATTCCCGATATAGCGAGTCTCTGCTAATTTCGGGTGCAACGGAATAGCTATCTTCCAGGGTCTTATAGGCCGTTACAGGGCTGGAATGCCATGCAATGGATTCTAAAGGTTCCTTGGTTAGGCTGTCTTTAATAAGCAATAATAGGACTGATTGCTCATGTTCCGGTAGGCTATAGCCAATTTCAGGGTTGGAAATAAATTCCGCAGCTTTTATAGCCCTGAATTGTACTATAAGTGCCTGTTTCCACAGGTCGTAGTTGCTAGCCCCTACTAATTTGCAATTTTCGGGGAAGGAAAATACCCGTTTTGATAGTTCTTTACCTATCCCGTCACCTAGAATTAGGTTACCGGGTGGATTAGGTGGTGCGGTAGCGGTATTAGCGCTAAAAATCTGTGGGTTGGCCTCCAGATTACCACTATTGGGGGTATTAATACCCGCAATACCACTAAAACTAGTGGGTTCACCATTTTTCAGCGTCAACAGAGATGTTAACTGTTGAATTGTGTGCTGAAGTTGATCCAATTGCGTAGTTAACGCTTTTAATTGCAGGTCTTGCGCCTGTAATTTAGCGGTTAGAACTTCATTCGGGCTGGATTCAGGGCCCCTATCCGGTGGAATTGGGCCTGGGAGGCCCGACATAGGGCTGTCTTCCATTGTAGGGTGGCCTGAATTATAGTTAAAAACTAACCTAGTCGCCTAAGGGTAAATACCCCAATCTAGGATTTTCTATAGCCGTTTGCCTTCTAACGGTTACAGGCCTATACTTGCCAAATATAGGGCTTATTGCTATTTTCAATGATCGAATCCACTGAAAATACAGGGTTGGAATCCCTAAATCCACAATTAATGGGTGCCCTGGTATTATTTGTACCGATCCAGGTGCACTAGCGATCGAAAGTTCAATTCGCTAGGTGGGTGCAGGGTAACCTGCAGGGTAATTTGCAGCGTTCGGTTAGTGGATCACTGGGCTATTAGCGGGCGAATACAGGGGTTTTGGCCCTGACTCGTTAGCGCAAACCCTAATTAACGCACTAAAAATTTGAACCAATCGCAATAGCGATGCACAACCCATAAAAACCACACCAAAAATTTTGGGATTTGCAATCGAGCGAGCGCTGCAGTGCCTGAAAATTAGGCCTGAGTCAAACGCTAATATAGCGACCCCTCACTGTAATTACAGGGGGGATAGGTGCTAACGTAGCACCTATAACCAACAATTTGCACAAAAACAGCAATATCTTCGTCAATATACGTGCTGCGGATATGCGACAATAACCAAATTAAAGCCTGAAAACAGGGCTTTCCAATAATGCAAAGTGCGCTTTAGTGCACTAGCTAGAACCTTTCCGGGCTCATAACCTGTTAATAACAATGGTGCTAACAGGGGATATAGGGGTAAACCCTAGGTGCGGCGTGGTAAATAACCAGTGCTAAAAGCGCTGAATAATAGGTAGAAATGCACTATAATTTTGGTACTGATAAATAATTGGTTGGGGGAGATTTTGCTTTATTTCCCTTACATACTCTCCGACATCGAAGTGGGGGTCCGCACGCCAGAAAAGGTTCCGGTGCCGCGAATGAATTTCCGAAAAACTAATTTGTATGGGTTTTTGAAAAAACACCCTCATTTGCATACAAACCATCTCTGGGTTTGCATTTAAACGTTGACTTGGTGAAATTTTCAACCCGGTACAGGGTAGCTGACTCGCAGGTGCAGGGTGGGTATTAAACCCGGTACAGGGTAGCTAACCCCACTCGCTGACCTTTAAATTGCATTCCTGCATTAACAAAGTAACGGAATTCCACCATTCCCCACTCCACTTCGGCACTAAATAAAATTGGCTATATACAAATAAAAGTGGGCTTATTACATGCAAAATAATGCATATAATTAACACCAATAATGTTCTGTTTGTTAACCAAAAGCTCGTTTGGATCCGGAACCACCCTCCTCCTTTTAACCGGCCGTATTGCCTCCAGTTGTGCTTCCAATAAGCTGATTTTTTGCTGGGCGCTAGCCAAAAGGGTATCTTTGGCTTCGAAGCTTTTTTGGACTTTTGCAAATAAAAGACGTGAAGTAGCGTTGGTTTTGTTGGATTGGGAAAGTTTTTGCAGTTGAAGTCGGATATCTCGGGTCGTTTTAGGGGTTTTCCAAATAATAAATAAGTAAAGACGGGTCGTTAATTTTTTGGGCTGGGCTTTCCGGTGTTTTATCCCTTTGCAAACCGTTGTTTTTATCTTTTATAACGTTGGCGTTGCTATTTTCTAACAAAAAAGGGCTTAAAAGTGGTTTAACCAAGTTTACCGGCCATAACCCCGTTGTACGCCAACCAGATTGAATGGTTTTTGCTATAAATGCTTTTAATCTGGCCTTTCGATAACAAAGTAGGAAATTTCGTTTTCCAATAACTGTTGAACAGCAAAATTGGCTAACAAATCCAAGTTGACGTCGATAAGCTTCTTTTAACGGCCCAAAAACCGATAGATCCAATGGTTGAAGAACGTGTGACGAATGAGGGGGTAAATATAGGAGTTGAATATTATTTTGCAAGCAAAGAAGCATAAATTCGTCCGTTATATGTGATCCATGGCCATCCAAAACTAATAACCGCTTTTCAGGGGTTAAAGGTTGGGTATACGGAATAAACACCTTTTTTAACCATTCGATAGCCGTTTGGTTATTTGTCCACCCGTTTTCGGTTGCATGAAATTGCCAATTATCGAAAGGGCTTAAATCCGTGGGAAACTGTGAGGATCAGGCCCCTAGACCTACCCTCAGAATCACGTGAGGATCAGGCCCCTAGACCTACCCTCAGAATCACGACTCGGCTCCACACCGAGCCAGGGATCGGACAAGGATCCACTACCTCCGGATTTAAGCGCGTCTCTTGAGCGCGTCGTTGATTGTAATTTCTCTCTTCTCTTCAGTTTAGAATTTTCGTCGATAGCGCCTAATACACTGAGGTTCTCCAATGTATGCCTGGCCGTGACATAATTCTAAACTCAATATAATTTGCTGGTGAAGCAATTAAAATATATCGTTCAATCCCTTCATTCAATCATTCACTACGTCGGCTGTGCGCGACGGTAAACTAGGCCACAGAAACAGAGGACACCATTCGCGAAATCAATGTCGCCGCGTAAGAATTACGGCCCACCGATTCGCCAATCCCAACGCGTGACAAACGCAAACTCAGCAAAGCCAGATAATTTGGCTTCCGGCACTGCTACTCCCAACACCGAAGACTCGGATCAAAACGGAGAGATTACAGTTGCCCCAGTGAGCCCAGAGCCAGTAGAGCCCGCTCCTACCAGCGCCAACACAGAGCCTGAAGAGCCCGTTGAGCCCCAATCCGACACAGAGCAAGATCAGCCAGTCGACAGCATCGAAGTTGACGGATCGTACGAGTACGAGTCAGTTTCTGAGCACCCAGGAGAGGCGCGAAACCCTCCCCACCAACCTTCTGCCAAAACGTTAGACGGCAGGAACGAAATTCCGAAATTTCCAAGCAGAGCGCCCTCGCCTGTCGTCCAAATGAGAAGCGAAATGGCAGACGAAAGCGAAAACACTGCCGGCCAGGCTACAATCACTCAATCACAGCTGCAAGATCTTTTGGCCACCATTGCCCAACTTAAAGACCAGCTCGCCACCCGGAGTAACAATGCCACCCGTCAAACCCGCGGTATTACGCCTTTGAACAGCGCCTTTGGAGGGGCTGAGTTTAAGCCCCATGGTATCGCTACCCGGACGCAGCAGGACCTCCGGTAAATTTGCAACAGTGGATCAGGAGCGCAGCAGAGGATGTTTTTGCGGAGGACGGACCCGAGGACAATGTTGCCGAGCACGATGCGAAAAAGACACGAGAGCGGAGGAAGGCCCCGAGGAGACACACGTGACAAACTCAAGACTCTGACCGCCTACGTCGATCAGGCCTTAGAGGGGGGTAATGTGAGGATCAGGCCCCTAGACCTACCCTCAGAATCACGTGAGGATCAGGCCCCTAGACCTACCCTCAGAATCACGACTCGGCTCCACACCGAGCCAGGGATCGGACAAGGATCCACTACCTCCGGATTTAAGCGCGTCTCTTGAGCGCGTCGACGATTGTAATTTCTCTCTTCTCTTCAGTTTAGAATTTTCGTCGATAGCGCCTAATACACTGAGGTTCTCCAATGTATGCCTGGCCGTGACAGAAACCATTGTTGTTGTACGTTTTTTCCCTTAAATATAACGAGGGGAGGGAGGGCAACGCCCGTAGCCGATATACATTCGATTATAGTCGTCCAACCACGCGTTCCGGGCTCTTTTCGTTGCAACGGCCGGATCCCGTTAAGCCCTAATACTAGGCCATTAGATCCTTTGCCTTCCATTATACCGGTTTCGTCCATATTCCAACGGTTTTCCGGTTTAATAGCGTTAATAACCGGGTTCGTAATATAAAGCCACCAAGATTTAATTACCTCCGTAGTAGCGCCATTAACCCGGGCGTTATCTATTCGACGGGGCCTTTGGGTTTTAAGGATTGGATAACGAGCCAAAAAACGAGTTATCCAACGTTTTCCAAGGCCTTTTGTCTCTCCGGCGGCTTGAAGAATTCGTTCGGCAAAAAAGCGTAATTCTTGATGCGTTGGCGGAAGCCCTAAAGCTGTTTGGGTAAGTACCCAATCAGCCAAATGCTTTTCCTGTTCCGTGGAAAGCCTTTGAAAAGGGCTTTGTGCTTTTTTATAAGGTTGAGAACCTTTAAGTCGACTTTGAAGTGTAGACCTAGGTATTCCCCATTTTCGGGAGGTTTTTGCAATTGGATTGCCATTATTGACGTCGTTAATTGCAGATATAAGCTGTTTTTCAGTATATTGCTTCATTGGAAAATGGAGAATTAAAATCAGAAAAAAGTAAATCCAAAAGTGACAGATTCATCGAGATATTTATAATAGAAGTTGGAGGATAAAAATAAAAGTGTTGTTATTTTTGGGTGCCGAACAGGGGGGGTGCCGAACAGGGGGTACGCAACGTTACTGCCTTGCGTCAAGGCAACACCCTTGTGCACGCGTCTATCTATAGCCTCCTGCGCAAATAACAACGGCATCAACGTCATTGACTCCCAGCCCAGAGCCCCCAAATGAACATCCTTACCAGTGTCGTGTCGTACCCTAATTTTACCGCAACAATGCACCCATGCCAATGCACATTGACAGATTTGGCGATAGGCAGTCCCCAATCCAATCCACATTTTCAGTAGACCGGTCGCAGCGAGCCTGTTGCGCGCTGATGTCCTGCAAAAGTACTAAAACGGGATAAAAAGCACACACGCACACCGGTCTGGTTACACTCAAGGCACGAATCACCCTCCCGTGCAAGTGATGAGCTAATTATCTCCCTCCGGTGAGACATCGGTCAAGCCGAAATGTTCTCCTTGCATCCACTCTTCCTCCCTTTTCCACTTACTGGTGAGGGGGGCGAATATGCATTGATTACGATTCCCATGCATGATACCTACTCTACCTATTCGTTGCACTGCGGCTCTTGTTTTCCACGGGTATTGCCGAAAGTAATGTTGCTAGCTAGACGAGGTGCGCCATCGGGATCAACCGTTTCCCCTTCTTTGTCTTGCTGTTAGAGTTGTTGCGATCTGCAATCGCTGTCGGGCTGGACCGCCACAGCCAACATTCCTGTCGTGTCATTTGTAATCTGACTGCGTCTAGCTATATGTGTACCTTATGCAGATCAACATGGGCCTCCAAACTTCGAATCCGTCAATCATATGGGATTTTTATATAACCACCAGAGCTAGTTCAAGCATTGCTTCGTGTATATTTAGATACTGCCCTGGTAACCGAAAAAGAGAACACATCCAAAATTACAATATCGCCAAACAGCTTTTATACGTAGTGCGTAGAAACGAATCCTAGCCGCGTCGTAAAACAAAGGCCACTTTATAAATCGTTTTCCTCATCTTGTTACAATCCTATCGTCGTTACTTCGTGAAACCGTGTTCGTTCCTTTCCAGTCTGTCGTGTGGCGTGACAAAGGCCATATGCACAACGCATTTGACTGCTTTGCCGAGATGCCGGTGAAATCTAGCCCAGAAAAACGGCCCTAGCAGACCACCCTTCGATAAACATCTGAGAGACAAAGTAAAGGGGGTCCTCTAATCGCCTGTCTTGCTCACGGGGGTCGTCGGGACAGTTTTCTTGCATGATCGCTAAGTGTCCATAAGTATCACAGCATTAGCATTTCTCAAATACTCGGGTGGCTTGACCACAGAGCCATGTATCCGTCATTTTAACCCACCTGGATCTGTCATCCGCCGCCACCACGGCCAGATGACATGCTTCTGTTCCTGGGTCAGGTACTTCATGGGTGTCCTTTCTGTGTCATGCATCTCGGTGTTGCGAGGGTCTCTGCCGGATTTGAAGTAGTGCCAGTGTGCCAGGAGAGAGGTCGCGCTTCTATGCTGAGCAGCTACTAGAGACGGCAAGGAGAAACGAGTCTTGGGATGCCCAACGGAGTCAGTAGATGCAAAGCTTCTACCGCTGATACGTACATCAAAACTCACGGGCAATTGGTTCTGTCGGGCATAGCGTCCGCGATCTTGGGTGGCCACCGAAATCTCGTGCAGCAGGATAAAGGTCGCTACGTATAGTGTGAACCAGTACTGGGGGTTGTTACTCTTGAAAAGATCGCTAAGTTCCCTCTTAAGCTTTGTTGTCTCGTCTTGAATAATCTTGGTTGTTAGAATACTGTCGATCTGGGCCGTCACCATCCGCGGAAGGGAAATCCGGTCGCCAAGGGGATATCCTGGTCGCAATTCTGGTTCCATGTCTAGCTTATCATGGCCTGAGAGATAGGCTGACCCCGTTGAAAGTCCTGCCAGGGCAGTTAATTGCAGTACTTGGTTTGGAACATTACAGATGCGACTTACTCATGGCAAACCACACCTTGAACAACCTGCTCAGGAATCTGCGCTCCGCTGCCCTCGTATCGTTTGCCGACTGCCGTTGCTAATCTTCAGCATCAAGTCTTGACGTCTCGGTAAAATGATTCTTAGGATCTTACATCCAAGGTGTACCAGTGACGAATAGCCATGGTATACGTATCCCGTATGATGGGGTCGCAGCCGGCAACAGAAGCCGTCATGGCTATGAAAGCATTCTCCTCAATATATCTCGAGATTGCTGTGGCTGTTGCATGGATGCTGTGCAATGCGAAAGGAGCCAGGCGCGTCACCATACCATACCCATCCCAGGTCCACTTCCTATCCAGCACATCGCCGTCTTTTGGTATGAATCTGCGTACTTGGAGTTGAACGGGCACGTGGTAGAACTCGGGAAGATTGGGATCGTGCGTGTAGAATATCTTGAACTCTACAGTCCGGATGGAGCTACTAGCCAAGCAGTCGACGTCGTGCATCTTGGTTCCTGACCACCGTGAGGTGAGGTTGAGACTCCCCTGTCTAGCAAGTTGGAGATCCCTGAGATTGTGATGAAGGCAATCCGCTGACCGGGTTGTCTTTTTGGACGCGGTGTTAACCTTGTGACATTCTATGCAAGGACCGAGGGGATCTTCTGGGTAAAGCGGATCGCACTGTCACCGTCACACATCAATTTAGTGGCGTGAATAAAACAAGTACAAGGCAGAACCTGGAGATCCGTGACATACCCGAAGCTTCTGAGTTCTGCACCGAATACATGCACCCCTCAAGCGCGTTTCTGCAGTCGCCTTTTTTCTCAAAGGATCGAACGGTTTTCGACAAGTCTTGTTCTTACTGGTGCGCTTTTCAGTTCTACCTGGCGTCGGATCATAAGGCTGCTTCAGCATGCTACCCGACCTAGGCTTCATGTGGGATGTCAAATCATCCATGGGTAAAGGCAAAACATCCTGGTAGCCATCTCCGGATACATATTGAACACCTGGTCGGGAGGATGCATAATGGCTCTCCTCATAAGGCTGTGAGCACGCAGGCACCTCGACCCAGGGGTCGCCTGTTCCTCCTCCCATGGCCGCTTGGGATGTCTGATGGGTCTGATGGAGGGGCGAATGTGAAAAGTTACTAGGCGAAGAGTCACCAGCTCTCCGCTCTGGTCGTGTAGGATGAGGGAGTATTATTGTATTCGAGGACGATGACCAATATTGTTCTTGGGGCCGGTGCGCTGAGCTCTGACGATAGTCCGCGTGTTGGAGAGGATGATGATAGGGTGCTGAGCTTGCAGTCTCGGGGAACACAGCCTGATTTACCACAGCAGTAGATGGTTGGTCATCACAGGCACCGGTAGAGTAGTGATATGTCTCCAATGCTGGCAAGATACTCCTTGGAGCAGGCAGTGTAGCGCGAGGTTCCGGATGGCCTGAAGAATATGGCGGCTGTCGAGATTGTGTAGAATTATGACCAGAGATCGTAGGGCTCTCGGCCGAAAAACCACCAAATGTCGAGTCCCTATGCCCTCCAACTTGATCACCAGACAGCAGAAGCGACTGTGTGTTCACAGGATTGACCAACGGAGCTACTTCAGCTTGGAGAAATCTTTCTGCTGCTGGATGCGCAATGTCTTGCTGAGAATCGAAATTCCAGTAATGCTGCGATGGCTCCACGCTCCAGTGAGGAAAATGCTCGTCTTGTTGGCCAGGCTTGCTGGAAGACTGCCCAGAGACGTGTTGCTGTGTCTGTGGTAGAGCCGGCGGGAGAGGTTGAGGGAGCAAATCTGACCCCTTTTCCGAATAAACTTGGGTGTAGTTTGCAGAATCAACTAAGCCGTCTTTGGCCAATATTGGACTGTAACTCTCCTGGGCCTGAGATTCCACCGTGAAACGTAGCGTGTCCGTGTTGTAGCCGAGATAGTGACTGGTTTCGTTGTATGCTTCGCGATCTGACCGACCCCTTGTAGTGGGGTAAGACCGCACTCGACCTGTCTCTGCGGCGACGGAAGGTATTGTAGGGGAATCTGACCCAACCTGGCTTGTTGATTCTGTGGGTAACAGATACACTGACAGAGACGCCGACGAATGCTCGCGCTGATGCGGATTGAATTCCTGCCTGGTCTCTGTAGTCCCTGTGACTGACCTCGACCCTTGATCCAGCCTGCAAATTGGGTTATTTCGCCACCGTCTGCTTTTATTCTCGGTTTTCTAAATGCCATGGATGGTCAGCGCATTTTCGGCAGACGAAGCCACTAAAACACTCTACACAAGAGTCAAGTCATCAACATCCGCCGTCAGTTAGTCTCAACACAAGGCAAAATGTGTGGCCTGGTTAAGCACGCTAAACCAACAAGCTGACAGTCGTTGCTTTAGGCCACCAATCAACAGGGCAAAAGTAGACTAGGAAGCGGACAGTCCCGCAGTTCCTGCAGCGACAGGCCCCGACTTAATCAATGACAGCAAAAATGGAAGAATAAGAAGACGGTGACCCACGGCTCTGCGACGAATTGATGGAGTCTAGACAATGAGAAAGTTGACTCAAAGGAAATCCGAACTTCCATAGAGTCCTACCACTGCGCTTCGTCGAATTGCTCCGTCGGTGCAGTTTGCGCTATACACAACTTTGTGTCCCAACAAACTGATAGGTATGCGAGAGAGGGGATGGTTGGCGCGTACGGCGAGGCATAACTTACCAAACGGTTGCGGGGAAGACCTGGGCTATGGACGTTCATTATGGCGGACCTTTGGGGAGGTGGGATGCGGTAAGGTAATATGTGGGTGTACGAAAACGCCAGCGGAGGCGGCCGATGTCAGAGTAGGCGCTGGAGAGATGTTGCGGATGCTGCTCCGTCAGTCGACCAGGCAAAACTTTCTGTCCCAGGATACCTCGAGGGGCTCCCGTAACAAGCCCCACTGGCAGGATGCGCTCTTTGTGAAACTTTGAAGTACCAGAGCTGGGATTGGTTGATCTGGTGACCGGTGAGTACAGATCGACGTGGACCAGTCGGGTAGATGGTATATGCGTAAAACCTCCTGGGCCTCCAAGAAGGGTTTTGACCGGCCTTCAGAAGTTTGTCTGTAATTGTGTTGCCACTTCTCACCTCTCAAACCAATGCCAGAAATTAGGAATCGTACACAAACAATACACGGACGGCTTATCGATCGATGGCAGAGGAAGGATGGGCTAGTCGCAATGCAGTCACTCCAAGTCAGACCAACCCATTCCTCGTCGGCCTGGGAGAATCTCTGGATGCCCGGCAGCAAAGACTGGCCTTTGTGTTCAGTGACAGCAACCAAGTGGGTAGCTATCCGGCCCAGACTGATCTCCGCCTATAACGCCTTTTTCCCTGGGGTAATATG
This sequence comes from Pyricularia oryzae 70-15, assembly GCF_000002495.2. NCBI lineage: Eukaryota > Fungi > Ascomycota > Sordariomycetes > Magnaporthales > Pyriculariaceae > Pyricularia > Pyricularia oryzae. The sequence goes on along the minus strand of NC_017844.1, from coordinate 5,289,078 downwards.
TCACTGCTACTGAGGATTTTTGGTTCGTGAGGTGCATATAATATGTGCCCTTGGGAACGAACCTGCCCAGCTATGGCCCAGCTGATGGCCATCAAAGTCCTAGCCACCTGCAGAAGTGATGTCGAGTGCGGAGAGTCGGAGGTTGCGAAGTTCGACCCAGCTCGGCTTCGCGGCTTGTCGTCAAGCGCCCAGGACGCCCAGGAAGCAATGCGCAGCGAGCTCAGTGTAAGACGGGATGAGGTACACGAAACTTGAAACTATGGGGAGGCGAGAGGTGTGCGCGGACCGAAAGCCAGTAGTGTTGTTCAAACCAAGCTAGACTCATTGACGCGATTGTGTCGAAGTTTGTGGAAGGAAAGAAGGCTTGTCTGAAAGGAAGTTGGTCTGTCTGCGATGGAACCGAAATCTCGGTGGGTACCTATGCAGGCGGCCACGCGAAGGCAACATCAGGAACAGCGCAGTGATTTTAGACCAAGAAACATGGACATGGGGGTTCGGAGGCATATGAGCGGGAGGGGTCGGCCATGTTTGCCATGATCTTCTGGGTCTTGGAGGGGAGGCCGGTATTTTAGACCATGTGCTGAGCACAAAACATTTGTTTGCGTGATGAGGAAGCAATAAAGCGCTTGCCTGCATACTAAATTGGTGGTGCAAGGCTACAATGTGGGGAGAGGCAATACTGAGTGGGTTCGTAGTGGCCCAGGCAGCCAACCATAGCCAGCAACCTGCAGATCAGGTCGAGGGGTTCATATTGGTGACGCCTACAATTGCTTAATGCATGAATGAAACGCAAACATTAATTTTCTCCGGTCTTATTCAATCGGGGTTGATGCAAATTACAAGGTCGTTTGGCTAGCACCTCGATTAGCAGGTCTGGTATTGAGGTAACGACAGCTTTGTTAACTTGCGAGCGTTGTTCCTTCTTGGATCAAAGCCACCTTGGTAACGTACAGTACGTAATTAGGTAAGGTAGGTAGGTATCAAGGTAGGTATGTTGGTAGGTACCTACCGGTATGTACCCATTGTACAGCCCTCCTGCCTTCTTTGGATCAGTAGCATTGCTCCACTGGTTCGACCTGCCGTTTTCAAATACCTCAAGCGCACCGTACCTAAGCCGTATACGATACGATGAGCCTGAACTTGGGGACGAGCTCGCTTTCCCCATAATATTCCTCGATTGTTTCTACGACCGGATTCAATTCCGCTTGGACCCAGGCCGCTCCTAATACGGAAAGATCGGATAATGGATGTGATTGGATTTTTGTCCTTCAGCTCAGATGCAAAAGAAAGAGCCCTGGCGCTCAGCCAGCGCCCACAACACTGACGTCGGGTCTGGTGCGATTTCGGCATCCGTACCCCCTCTCCACTCTCGGGGTGCACAACAAACAACCTCAATTGCGACCACCTCCTGTATAGGTACCTTAGGTAGGTACCTAGTTCTTCAGAACAAGATGGCCTCTGCCTGCAGCTCCGCATCCTTCGACCCCGGCTAGCTGGCTCAGCGGACCTGAGAGTCCGCTTTACTTCGCGTCCCACCAGCTACTCTGCAGCTTTTCCCTACCTTACCTTGCCCAGCCTCCACTATACCGGTAGTTTTCGAGCGCCAGCGGGCAGGCGCATGCATAAACCACCGGGCAAGCAGGGACTAACTGTCAGTTCAGTTGTGCGAGTTAAGGCGGCGAGATACCATCTTGTTCTTGTCTCCTGGGCGATTTCAGACAGATCACTTGCAGACCTGTTGAACAGCCTGTCCGATTGAGTAGCTCGCGTCAAATACTGCACAAACATTGCTACGCAAACAATGCGCGCGTTAATCGTTGTCTACCTGCCTGCGCCATAGATACCCAACTGCATGTTATTAAGGTACCCAGGTACACTTGTAGGTACGAAAGGTTCGCTCGCCCCTCTCTGCATCGTCCAGCCCGAATACTCGAGCGGTTACCTACTTGAGAGATCATCATTTTGCCCGACCGGTCAGTTAATAAGTCGCATTTTCGTCACGGGACGAGCAAAAACATAGTCTCGACTCACCGCTCTTGCCTGTTGGCGGGTTTGACAGGCCAATTCCTGACTCCGCGGAGCTCGAGACACCGTCAAAGTGGATCTTGACCGGTCGCCTCGAGCAACTTTTGAAGTTTTTTGAATGGCACACTCCGGCCCGCGCGGCGATTAACACTCGGCATGCTGCAGTGTATTTTTTGGCTTGCGCTTATCATTTTCCTTCGACAGAGCCATCTCGAGAGGAGCTCCTCTCGTTTGGACTTATCGTTGATCAGCTGTCTAGGTCGGGTTGAGTCCAAGTGCAATTTGCACACTAGTGAGGTGGTAGCTTGCATTCACGCATCTACCCGCACGGGCTATCCATCCGCTCCAACAAGACGTGCCTGTCATCTGAAGTTCTACGAATAAGATGGTGCATATCGGATCAACATTGCTCCCATCAGATTGTAACTTCAATGTACGCATATGCTTTCGTTTTAACGGCAACACCTCCAGATTTTCTCATCTCATACATCTCGATATCTCCTTGCGGCCACAATTTTTACCTACCAAGTACGTCGGTCACTAGATCCCAAAAAACGCCTCTCCATCACGAAGCGACTGCAATAGAGTGGAGCCGACTGCCCTACAAACGGCACTATTATCCAGACATGTGGGATCATCTCATCATGCAAAAGTCAGGATATCAAGGTCTACTTACTCCCTGGCATCATACGCCGCCGGCCTGCGGGCTTTTGCATCGATTCCCCCAGTACCCTAGGCAATCAGTACAGTACCGGGGTGAGTCGGGATCCCTGCAACGCTGCTGCAGCCATGTCGCATATGCTAAATGCAGCCAAGAGGCTTGTTTGCTCGCCGTAAATATCGAATATCGTATGCGACATCCTTAAGGGGCACCACGTGCAAGCGAGCACAAGTCATATCACTCATGCCTGACTTTCTTTCACCCACCGATCGAGCATTTTCGGTGAGCTAAGCCACGAACTGTCTAGGCTGAGGCCTGACACAGGTCTCGTTTTGCATAGCTTTCGTAAGGAAGTTGACTTTTTCGACATCATCGAACAATCCTTTGGGTTTGGGGGAAAATCTGGACCTGACTGCAAAGTCTTTAGACTTTGGTTTACCATCACCAGGTCACAGAACGGATTGATCGCAAACGAGCGTGCTGGTCCGGATAGTCTTTTGCGCCTTCGGATCGCTTTGTGGCCCACGGTTCTCTGTTCGTCGGGAAGATTCGTTCCAGGGCAGGAATCCAGCCCTTAGCGCTTTGGCTACCCGGACTGGCTTGACTGCCAGTATTGCACGGCAGTACCGAATCACAGATGTCAATCTAAAGGAGAAGGGGGTGTGGTTCCGGTGTGATTCCTAGCCCGAGATCATCGGAAGTCTGTCGAGACCAGGGTGTTCGCAAGTAGGCGAATGTCGGGGATCATGAAGGTCTCATTCAACCCGATATCTCTAGCCGTTGCTGTCACACTGATTCATCACTGGTGGCGATGTCGAAGTGATGCCTTTCATGTTCTGTCCATGTCAAAACATGCATTGATATCGTTACTAAAATTTCACCGCGGCTAAGTACAGGTAAGTACATACGTACGTGTCATGCATGGGGTTTTTGCGGTTGCCACCATCCCTGTGAAGCTTCAAAGGCTCTACTGACGCTCGATTAAACTTTGAGGATACCTCCACTTTGAGGCCTCATTCCTTCGCTTGGGTTTTGCCCAATCACTACGGGTCATTGGAACTCACCGGGCGGGGGCTTTTTGTAGGTCAGATGAGGCATACTCCGAGTCCATGGCCCACCTCTGCCAGCGACACACCGACATATACACTCCAGCCGCAAAGCTTCCTTGTTCTACAAATCCCAATCAACACCAGTTTGGCTTCATTTTCTCGTACCAATGATTTCCGCATTGACATGGACGATCGATAGTGGACCAGTTCAAATGGGTTATCTGTGGATCAGCGGGTGTCGTTGTCATGTAAGGGGCGAACGACTTTATACCACAAAGCATTATTAACATCTTCCACCGAGGGAGTATTCACCGCCACTGTTCTCTATCAACATCCAGAGACGATGCGCCGACGGAATCTTGCATGTTTGCCGATTTGTTTGTCACTTCATTGGCTTGTGGGGACCCCGGAAATCCGTTCCGGGTGTTTGTATCATCCACCCACGTCCAGTAGGGGGTGTGTTTTGGAGAAAAGTGACAGGAGAGATGGGGTGATTTTCTAGACTTTCATTGCTAGCATGAGATCAGGAACATCATGAGAGGAAGGTATAGACCGACGTCTGATGAACATAAATACCCACAGTTCTTGACACCTTCCGACGTTTTGTTCTTCTTGGTCAATCATCACTTCCCGGACACACTTGCGCTTTCCTCTGATTTGTATATCACCTTCCCCGGCTGCTAATTGACTGCCTGGCACTTTTTCTGATCTGTCACTTTCCAAGGATCTGCCAAACCTGCATCATCTATCTGCCTTACCTTATTTACTCGTCCGTGGCTTTGCCCTCTTTGGTCTTCCCGAGCATCCACCCATTCCAACCTCTTTGCAAACCTCCCCGAACATCCACCCATCTCCAGCCTCTTTGCAAACCTTCCCCATCTCCAGCTGTTACCATGTCGTTCTCTCAAACCCTCTGCGAGAACATGATCAGCACTCAGCAGGTCCGCTCACGCTCTGCAAGCGTCTCTAGCCAGCTGTCTGTGACCCTGCGCTCGAGCGAGGCGACAGAGACCACCGACCCCGCCCACACAGCAGACTGTGTGGCACAGCTACCAAAGGAAGTCACAGGCAACCTAGTCTGGTCTGGTACAGACGCTTCTGCACCCGTCAACCATGTCATCCAGCTTGATGTGGCTGATGTGCTCGAGATTGAGAATGCGGTTGTGTCCTTCAAGGGTATTGTTACTCGGTCACATCTCAGTCCACACGCCCTGCCCTGCACAAACTGACAATGTTTAAAACAATGAAGCTCGGGAGCTCCACGGTGACAAAGTCAGCTGCGAGACCTTTCCCCTCTCGGACAATCTGAGCGCCCGGCTCCGTAGTGCATCCGATGCCGTTCACACCAAGCAGGGCTTCTGCGTTCTGAGGGGCCTCGAGGCTTCCAGGTACTCTGCTGAGGACAACACTTTGATCTTCCTGGGAGTTGCTAGCCATATCGGCAACGTTCGGGGAATCCAGGACGGCAATGGAAACATGCTAAGTAGGACTGACTTGCCTGATGCGCTTTCATTGTGCACACACAACGTGTCTCGACACAGCTAATCAGTTTATTTTTCAAAATAGGCCATGTCACGTCGTCCAAAGCGTGGGAGTCTCTTCCTGACAGGCTTCGTCACGGCGTTCACACCAACAAGAGCATGGTAAGATATTTCCAGTCCAAGTTACTCTGAAACCATGCATTCAGGCTGACCAGCGTCCACAGCCATTCCACAACGATATGGGTGCAGACATTCTTTGTCTGCACTACCGCCAAGTGGCCAAGGAGGGTGGCTTCATCCATCTCTCCTCGGTTGCCACCATCTACAACGAGCTCGCAGCCAAGTATCCCGATGTCCTCGAGGTGTTGGCCACCCCGAACTGGCCCATTCAGATGTAAGTGTTACCTAAAGACTAAGTCAAGCCGGATGGAGAGGTGCAAGAACATAGCCTGATTTCTGACACGATAATGCACTACGCAGTACCAAAACCCGCCTTCGCCACTTCCTGGCCTCTCTCATCTCATACCATGATGGCAAGGTCATTGCAAGCCTCGACCCGGGCCGCCTGGGCAGACAACAGGCAAACCCGGAGCACGTCCCCAACAAGGCTAGCACAGTCGCAGGATCCTCGCTGTTCCGTGTGCCCACCCTCACCCAGGTCCAGCGCGACGCCCTGGCCGTCTTTGACCAGCTGGCTCACAAGCACAAGATTTCTGTGGGCGCGCAGGCCGGCGACATTCTCTTCGTCAACAACCTGGCTCTGGTGCATGCGCGCGATGCTTACACCGACGAGGAGGCCGTGGGCGGTCAGCGCCGTCACGCCGTCCGCATGTGGCTCCACGACGAGAAGCTCGCTTGGTCTCGCCCGGCTGGCATGCGGGCGCCGTGGCTCGCCGCGTTCGGCTACTACTTCAAGCCTCAGGGCGCCGTGGTCGATGGTGCAGAAGACGGCAGCTCTGCGCGGGCTCGCCGCGTGGTCAACCGCAAGTATCCCATCGTCCCCGCTGTCGATTACCGTATCCCCAAGTACACGGCTGGCTCTGCTGCGTTTGTGCTCGACAGCAGTGATGACGAGGTGGAGTACCTCGACGACGACAGCGACTTGGAGTGAGGTGTGACTTGTTGGTGTGCATTGGCAGTCACGTTTTACATCCGAGTCTCTTGTTTCTTCCTCATCCCACTATCGTATACTATCACATGCTCTTGCTCTGTTCTGAGCAGGAAGTCACTCGCTATTTGTTTTGGGGGCTATCCTTTTCTTCGTTTCCGCCATATCAAAAGGCAACCAAAAGTTTCTGTTCATTTTTTCTCTCGTTTCTTCCCAAATATGTACGACCGATGTTTACTCGTGGAATCACCGGCCCCAGCTAGTTGTGATGGACAAGGCGGAACAGCACACCAAGAAATCCATCACATCTCCACCGTTTTATATGAAGTATTAAAGTCGTGCGTAAATAAATAAATACACCACCGAGCTAAGCGTCCATTTACTTTTGGCCCTTCGCCTTTGTCAATCTTTGTCGCTTTCCCCTGTACTTATCATTTATTTACTGGTGAAAATTAGGCTTCACTGAGCAGATGATAGCTAGTGTTTCCTATAATAACAAAGAAGAATGATGCTTTTATACAAAGGTTTTAATCCCGGCTACAAGGGAATTGCGACAATTGATTTGTGATTGTCTGTGTGGACAAGGGTGAGTGGGATAGAAATATGCTTTTTTTTTCAAAAGTTGTAGTCGTATGATTGTCGTTGATGTAGTGGGCACGTGATACCCCTGAGCTAGCTAAGCTGGTTTCACCAGTGAATGGATTATTGGCTTATACGCGAAAGCGGAAGTCGTACTCCAGAAACTGCAAGGGATGCATACACAGGAAGCCAGGATAGTCGGCATGTCGTTTTCCTCAGATTATCTTCTCATCGTCGCCTTAGAGATTACGCAAACAAACAGAGTTGAGATGAGGTTTGTACTGGTTCACATTATTATTATCATAATACTGCAAAAGGCGCTGTCTTGCCGATGCAAGTATCCTATATGCGAGAACAGGTAGATGCGAGGTTTTCAAGAAAGAGATCCCATAACTACTCACTCCCATCACATTACATAAAGGCCATAATCCCATCTTTGATACCATCATAAAAAACCACATCTCTCCGTCACGTATCCCCACTTTCTCCAAACTTCTTTTAACCCATCAAATCCATGAAGAGAGGAAAGGGAATTTACAGAGCGAGGGCACCGAGGGCGAGGACGGCGAAGCCGCTCATGCCGAGGGTGGCAGCGCCGGCGGTGGGCGAGGTGGGGGGAGCAGAGGCGCTGCCGCTGCCGCTGGTGGGCTTGGCGACACCAGACGAGGCGGTGGTGGCCTTGGTGGTGGTGGGGGCGGCAGAGCTGGGGGCCTGGGTCGACGAGGGAACAGCCGACGAAGCCGGGGGAGCGGCGGACGAGGCGGGGGGAGCAGCGGAGGACGCAGGGGGAGCAGCCGACGACGCCGGGGGAGCGGCGGACGAGGTAGGAGGGGGTGCGGCGGACGAAGCACCGGCACCGGCCTCGACGGCGGCGCAGAGGGTCTGCAGGGAGGTGATGACCTCGCCTATAGGAGAAAGGTGGAATGTTAGCTTCATGGTGCCAGACTTGGCGTGGGCTTTGGAGTTATGGATAACAAAAGCATACCAATCTTCTCCTGGCACGAGTTCAGGGCGCAGGTGGCGGCAGGGCCCGAGACGATCTTGTCACGGTTCTTGCACATGCAGGACAGGTCGCTGGCGCCGCAGCCGGCAGCGGTGGCGGCGGTGCTGATGCAGGAGCGGGCGCACTCGGGAACATCGTTGATGCTCTGGGCGGCGGCAATGCCGGCGAGGACAGCGAGAACGGCGGTGTACTTCATTTTGACGGCTTTTGTTGGTTTTTATATATTGTAGTTTTATACAAAAAAATGGCAAAGATTAAAATGTTGTACAGGCTGTTGTTCTTGCTGAGCGAATGGTCTGGTTGTACTAGCGAGAGTATGGGATGAGGAGAGAGGGAGGATCGGAAAGGACGGGATACGAGGAGAGACGAGCAGGTTTTTTATAATAAACAAATCAACTGAGGGGGTAAGGCTTGGTCCAAGGTTTATTGTCCACATTCAAAAGTCCACCTCGGTCTATACCCACAAAAAGCATGTGCAAGGAATCTAATACAGTAGAGAGCAGACAAGACAGTGAAGCGAGTGACTGGACTTCCTTCCTGAAACCCCACAAAGAGGCTGGTGAAATGGGACACACGTCAGGGGATCGTCTAGGTACCCGACGTGCAGAGGGAGGGCCTGTGGTTGACCTCGGCGCGGGTTCCATAATTTGATGAACCTTTTTTTTTCCTTCCTCTACCGGGGTGATGGCCCTGTTATTGCGGGTGATGCTTGGCGCAGTCTTGCTATGAGAAAGAAAAAGGGAGGGTATGATTCTGTGGAGAAGACTGCCTTGGGTGTGGTAGGGTACCTCGCATTGGCGGCAAACCAACCCTCCTTTTGCCTCCCCTCCGTCAGACCTATTGCCAACAAAAAAAAGGAAAAGGAGAAAATTCATGGCATTGGGTACCTTGCTGGGAGCCCACTCCAACTCCAGCACCTGCCACCTTTGTAAACCATACTACGATACATTCGGATCCGGGGGAAAAGAGCAAAAAAGGAGCCGCGCAAAAGGCGGGGGGACAGGGGGTTTCCATGGTTCATGACACTCGGTGGTGTGGGACCTGCTTCTGGACCTGGCAAAGCCTTGGATTATAGGACAGGGTTTCGTGAGCTGAGAGCTGCTCATCGGAGAGAGAAGAGGAAAAATTTTGATGTGACGAGATGCGATGCGTAATTTCCGTTATTTCCCCCTCTCCCACTTTCCACAAACCCACCGATCAGCATGCTGTCTTTGTACTATACATTTCCGTAATTACGTGGTTAGAGGACCGGGACCCCTTATTTGTGCCACTTTCTTTTCGGTTTTGGGACACAGAAGCCCGCTTTACTACCTATTCCACTACTGTACGTCAAAAATACCGTGTGCCTTTGGCGACAGCGTCCCGGGATGGTTGGCCCGAATTTGTTTCTGCATAATTACATGCTTCTGTCTTTCAACGGTCCAACCGTTAAACTGAAAAGCCCCCCAAGCCATTATAAAATACAATATCAAGGTAGATTCGTCAAGCAGAACGTTCGAATTGCCATTCCTGGCTTTGCATGGAATGAAGCTGTTGCCCAAAACGGGCCCCCGTCTCCGGCGTTGATTCCCCATTCCAGTGGATTTCCCCGGATTACGATTCATCGCCAATACTTGACAGAACCCGTCGGGGCTGTCAAAAAGTCTGGAGAAGCCTGTCACGATGGCAATCGGGGAGGGGGGGATGGAACGTCAGTTGGAAGGGTCCCCCAAGCGAAGAATCAGCTCAGCTGTGCATTTCTCAATTTAAAATCAAGATGATCATTGATCAACACCTAGACCAGGTAGGTATGTTTTTTTACGGAAGTATGACACGATTTCTTCGGGAAGTTCAGTTGAATTCATGTGAATTAATGAATGGATCGAGGAAATTAAACAAGGTTAAGCCATGCCCGGAGGTTTACAGGGCAGCACTGTAGGCTGGGTGTAACTCCCATTTGCAGTACGCGGTACGTCGTACGCCCCCCTGCCGCTTCGGGCGGCTATATGCTAAGAGCATCCAATCGTTTTGGGTTTGAATGTCTGCCCTGAGTCGCGCGTACCTTAGCAAAACCTGCCTCCTATGCAATTCTTTTCGTCAAGGGCTCGCAGGAAACAAGAAGAAATAACTGCGACGGAAGAAAAGGACCCGACGAGCATCATGTTGACTATGCACTACATATACGTTACAGTACTCCCTTGAATCCGTCCGCAGATTTTGGCCGGCTATCACCACCACGGAGCAATCACATGGTTCAGAAAGATTAATACGATGAAAAGAAGCAAATGCCAATGGGTTTCGGGTTTAAGGGGATGCGCAGGAGCTTGGGAGGCCGTGGTCCAATTAACATGGATGTGAAATTCCAAGAGGGGCCCAAATGAACCGACACCAATCCAGTCAAAGCAGGCTTGTCTGGCCAATCTTATCCGAAAGTACTTGGCCAGTATATGTAGTATTCAATACGTAACAGCTTTTCAAATATGTTGTAAGCCAAGATCGACACCCATTGGTCCGTGGAGTATAGGCACACATCTACGTGGTAGACGCCAACCAGTTGATGTTGGTCTCTTTGAGCAGCCCTGCGAAACCAGCATCAGCCACAATGATTGGGACCGCCCACTCCAGTGGCCTTCCCCATATATTGGTTTTTGTTGGTTTCCTGGGTTGATTGGATCGCAACTTTATCTACCGGGTCATATTGTGGCTATATACTACCTACGTATTAACTGTACTATGTAGGATCTGTTCCAGAAAGGGGGCGCAGTTGGTGGGAGAATCTGTGGCAATAGCCGACGCCCTTGGTCTGCTACATATACGTTGCATTTGGTTCTCTTCTGTTCGTTACAAAAGTGGCTGAGTGGCCAAGTTTTGACAAGACTCTGATCTCGATGGCGACGTTGAGATTGGCGGGTTTGACTCCTGAAGATCAATACGCAGTATGCAGAAAATACGTACGTGTGTGGTAGTACGGGTAGGGTATTTCTTTTTGGTGTAACGGGACGTGCAACCACCGCACTCGTAAGAGGCAATCACATCGGGACCTTAGCCAAACTCGTCCAACTACTTTTATTACAACTGCAAAAGAATTCCCCGGGGATGCCCGTTTTGAGTTGTCAATGCTGAGGCTCGCTTCGTTGCCTCAACAAAGAGAGCCCAGTTGAGTTGGCCCCAGTCAGCTGAGGCGACGCCGGGAGACCAGGCCCCGCTCCGGAGACCGCGGCGTCATTGCCTCATGCGGTTGGCTGCCGATCTTGAGTTCTTGCCCCACCGCTTATGTCACGTTGGGAGGATGCTGTCCGTTTCTTCCAGGCTTTTGGGGTGGCCTCACTGGCGTAGGTGGCAAGCCAATAACTTGTGTTCGCGCGCTCTTTGTTGCATGATCGTTTGTGACGTTGGGTGGCCCAGTCAGCCACTGCAGCATACATAGTAAATACAGTTGTTTCTCGTGTTCTCGGGATGGATGCATCACATCCGCATTGCTGCTGGTACCCCGTTGGGAGCTTCCGACCTACCTACCCGCATGTGGCATTGGGGATCGATGGTTGTTCCTTGCATATCCGCGCTTGCTTGTTGCTTGACGAATACCGGTACTCCCGGTAATTGCCCTCTGTCGTCAACCCGGAGCCTCAAGCCAGTTTTGCTAGTCATTTTTAAGTGCAATGACAAGCGCGCATAAAGTAGTTTGTGATCTACCGGTAGAAGATTCTGTCAGGTGCCAGCCAAAGCTAGCCCATGTTGGTACGTGGAAATTTAATTGATGTTACTCTTGTAGTATACCATAGTACTGCTACCTTATGCCCGATACACTTTTTTGGATTTGGAAGATAGATGATGAGTCGGGTCGCATCCTCCCTTGCTGCATTAATGCACTGATGCTTCGCCTGCCTACTATGGTAGCTAGTGCCCTGCATAATAGCCAATGTTCTTATGGTTATTTGGATGCTTGACTTCAAATTGAGTTGACACCAGCAGAGACTTGGGATGGCACTTTTAGTAGTTTGAGTGACAAAGGTACTATACTGTACTGTACTGTATGCGATGGCTGGCAACAACAGCTGGATACCTTGTAAATGTGGCTTGTTAATTGGCCCTACCGTAGACCCAAGAGACCCACTTCTCTTTCCCCTCCATGCTGTTAGTGGCAAACTGTGTCTGTGTGCATCATTTATCATTTGGCGGGTATTGAAATGCTACCCCGCGCCTTCCGCGTCTGGATAGCTTCAATGCAATGATTTCCGCCAAAGACGCGCAGGGCGTTTAATCGAGATTAGACCGAGTCTCATCTAAACCTAGACTGGCCTTCTCCTCCGCTTCATCCTCGACCAAGCTGAGGAAGTTTATTGGCGAAGAAAATAACGGTACGACGTTGAACATAATCTGCCAACATTAAGCCGAGAAAAAAAGGGGTCGACTTTTTGTTGCTTTGCTTTTCTACTTCTTTTGCGCTTATTGGCATAGTAACACATGATGGAGCACGATCCCAAGACCCGTGCGTTTAGCCCCTGGTTTCTAGGCAGTTCCTCCCCTCTTCCGTGGTGATCAGATCCTGACCCCTTGTCCATCTCTACCTACATTCAATATAGCGGGGTACTCGACCGGCGACAAAACCTCCTTCGCCTACACCTCAGCTCGGGAACGATGGCCTGTCATCATCACACAGGCCATTGATGATGCCTACCGATCCGTAGCCCAGTGCGACGACCCGGACAAGTCAGGCGAGGGCAAGACAATTGTCAACGAGCTCGCCCAGCTCAAGTACCAGGTCCAGCACGACCGCCAACTGACGTATGTCAAATCGCCCAAGGACAACCAACCCTTTCATTCTTGATGCTCGCCTCAACCATCTTGGTCTCGTATTTGACTGACTTTCCCACCATCTACGCAAAAGACCTATCCCTGACGATGGCCGCCCTGACGTCGCCCTCTACAACAAGGAGCTGGAGCAGCTCGGCAATCCGACATGGCTAAACATGAACTGGCTGTACTGCGAATGCTACCTATATCGCCGCATGCACACCAGCTTCTCCCTCTCACAGCATTGGAAGGGCTATGATGTTTTTGCCCGTCAAAAAATCAAGACTTTCCGGTCCTCCCGCCCGGCAGTCCTGGAGCTCGCTGCTCGTTATCAAGACCTGGTTAAGCAGCTAGACGAGCAAAAGGCCAAGGGCGCGGTCGAACCTGCGGCCGAGGAATTGCTGTTCCGCGAGATGTGCGAGATCTGCCTGTGGGGCAATGCCACGGACCTGTCTCTCCTGACGACCCTTTCCTACGACGACATTCAGAAGCTGCAGGGCTCCGAGGCCCGCCGTGCTGCCGAGGCCAACATCCTCGTCAACGATCTGGGACAAGCGCTTGAGGCCTTGCGCAAGGCCAAGGCCAGCAAGCCTGACCAGGAACGCCGCGTCGATATCGTGCTAGACAATGCCGGGTTTGAGCTGTACGTCGACCTCGTCCTGGCCGGCTACTTGCTGTCGTCGAACCTGGCAACCTGCGTCGTTCTCCACCCCAAGGAGATGCCCTGGTTCGTGTCCGACGTCATACCTGCCGACTTTGGCGCCCTCCTGAATGTGCTCGCCGACCCGCGCGGCTTCTATGAGACGCAGTCGGAGGACGAGTCGCTGCAGGGCAAGGTTCCCGCGACGCTTTCAGAGACGGAGATTGAGCATCTCAAGTTCTTATTCCAGAACTGGACAGATCTCTACGCCGAGGGCAAGATTATCCTCCGTCCAAATGCATTTTGGACCCATGCCGGCAGCTACTGGAGGCTTCCAGCAGTCGCTCCGGAGCTGTACGAAGAGCTGAAGACCAGCGAACTGGTTATCTTCAAGGGTGATCTCAACTACAGGAAGCTCACCGGTGATGTACGTACAGTGATTATGTTTGACCAGTCCATGTTGTACTCAATTTTGGCTAGCTGCTAACGGACGGGCTATCTAGGCCACATGGGACCCCACTACGTCATTTACCGAAGCTATCGGTCCGCTCGGTCCTGGCTCGGGCGTCAACGTCCTTGCTCTGCGCACGTGCAAAGCTGACGTCGTTGTTGGACTAAAGCCCGGTGAGGATGAGAAGCTCCGCGAACAGGACGGCTCTAGCGACACTTCAGCCAGGAAATGGGCCTGGAGTGGCAAGTACGCCGTCGTGTCCTTCTCGCATGGAGGCTGAGCGGGCATATGTCGCGGACTGGGTTGCCCATCTATAGAAGCTTAAGTTTGAGCATATTGACGATAAAGAAACCATAGATCGATGATAGTGATGTTTTAATATGCAAAGATAAAAGTGGACATCTGTATGTATATCTAGGATGTGTTGAGTCGCAGTCCTAGTCTTGTGCCCAACGATACATACCCCTGAGACTGAGATACAGTATAGACTTGTACTTTTGGTAAATGGAAAACGGAATACTCCTCTCACTAAACTTCATTGTGTTGACACGGGTAGTCAAGCGCCCCTAGTCGAGCGAATATCTCCATTTTCCCCTCATCCATGAAGGGCCCTTGATGCGCCTGCTGCTCCGCTGAATGGGTAGACAGCCGGGTCCGCAACCCAACACTAGGTACCCGACACCCTTCTGGAGGGCATTACCCTTGGGTACCCCCGCGTAACATGTTGCCGGACTAGATCGATTAGTCAGGGCTCGTTGGAAGCTGGCGCCGCCGTCTCGCGTTGATCGGCGGGTCCTGACAGCGATGCGTGGGCGAAAAGCCCACCTACGTCCCTGCATGCATGCGGTATACTGGTGCTAGGGGTAAGGGCTAGCTGTGTGACAAGGTGATTGGTGGATTGTGTAAGGCGTCTTGTAGTGTTAGAGTGGTTTGGGCTTGGTCAGGCCCCTGGTTGGCTATGGTTGGTTTGGCGAAGGGCGGAAAGGCTCGTAGATGATTTGGGCCTCATGGCTCCGGGATCTGGAAATACATCCTGGGACGATAGATTCTCTGTTTCTGGATTGGCGCTTGATGCTTGCGCTCTCCTGTGCTATGTCACTGGAGAAATTGTCTGCCAGTGCGACGAGATTAAACGAGCACGGCGGATGGGGATTTTTCTCACTGCTGCGAGCTTCAGGCCGCCGGGGCAAAGAATACCAGGGAACGAATGGCCTTTGAGCATTGCCCCCGCAACCGCTTTGTCCCGCAACGGAACCTGGAAGAACATGGTTGGCGGTGGCTGTGACTAGTCCCATCCCGAGGCATGATCTGGAGATTGGGCGTAGGGACCACGCCAGGGGCTATATTTTGTCTTTGTCACAATCTTGGCAGCGGAAGGGTTGCTGCATCGTACAACCATACACCTTGTTCACGGGGCGCCGGTTACTGCGATACTCGCTCTGCGTATGTGTGTGCTTGACGTATCCTAGAGAATAGTCCAACACATGCAGAGGGCATAGTCCAACTCTTCGTTTTCCTTTTGGAGGCAAAGTTCAACATAGAAACTCAAAGGATAGGTACGTTTCTTGACCAATTCCTCCTCAATTAACTTTTTTTCTTGTTTAAAGATCAGCGATCATCGCGGCTAAGAATAGCAACTACGAACACCTCCCAGAACCACCTGTTTTGTTTGTGTGGTCAAATATTGCAGATCTACGGCTATATTACTATAATTGTCCAACAAAAATTCCACAACAAAAACGCAAACACATCTGCCCTGGACCTGGTCGTATGCCATCCGTTTCCTATCCCGGCACACCGCATCGAAAGATAGCAACTAGTTCTAGTAACGACAGGACACCCTGGGATTGTGCCAGTGTCGCGTTTTCCATATGATCAACGCAAGGAACTTTAAGCTTCTTTTTTTGCTTCCCTCTTTGTCCCACAGGGTTGGAAGTTGACCCAGCGTGTCGGATACAGTGTACCCCCCCAATGTCTTCAAAGCTTGTCGACACATGTATGCTCCAAAAACTAGACGAAGTCCTTTTGCGACTACGGGCAAAGGGAGATGATCACATCAGCCGGGTAAATACTAAAGGGCCACCACATGGCCATTAGATTGGACCGACCATGCTATCGGGCTTTTCTGCTCATCTGGGAACAGGGAATCCAAACAATACATAACCTGTAAAGGAGCATGTCGACCACGCCACTGGTACGATAGCCATCTCAACAGTTCGTCGGTAGTGACCCGTCAGCAACCTCTGCTGAACCTCAAAAAGCCACCCAACAACCCATTTGACAGCTCGTCTGGAGGGTTCGTAAGCACAGAAAAACTTCGCTAGAGAAAATTTCGGATCAACATGAGCAACCTGCTCTCACGGCCAGTAAAGTAAAATATAAAGGTGAGCTGTGCTCGGGGCAACTAAAAACCTCCTTGTCACTCCCTCCTAGCCATGTGCTCAGAGACTTTTCACCTTGCCATGATAGGAAAAATACTCGCCCACTAGGGACTTGTCAAAAAAAAGCTCGATCCTTTTTTCAGCTCATGATGTAATTTGTTCAAATCGTTCCCAAGTTAACCTTTAGACTTGCAATAAGTTACCTTGTTGTCGGGATAGCAAATCCGAAAACGGCTAGTGAACGCGGAGATGGGTTTTCTCTTTGCTTTTTTTTTTTTCAAGAATTGCATGGACGACTTGGTGTGATAGCCCGGGATGTACCCCCTAGGATGGTGGGATGATTTGCTCTTGGTATAATTCGTAATGGCCAACCACAGCCCTGTGCTTTTACGGCGTTACTATGTGCCACCAAGTACTCGCGTCGTCCCTTTTAAGGCCATGCCTTGGTCTACTAACAAAACCCGCCCAACGACGCAGGAACCGACAGCGCCGGTTACTGAGCTGTAGCTAGAACCTAGAACCTAGAACCATTCGACAGCTCCCGGATTCAGCCCGTTTGAGAGTTTTGCAGTAGCGCCGGAAAGCTCCGTAGCGCGTGGGAAAACGGCTCATACATACCCACCGAGGCCAGCAAAAAGGGTCCGGAGTTCCTCCCGCCACGAAAACGCCATGCAGCTACGTTATGGTCATGAAATGTCGACAAGGAGATTTCTCCCAAAGAAATAGCCTCTAGTGACAACATCATAGTATCCTAGAAGAGGTGCTTTCCGAATCGACGTTATAGATTATTGAAAAACCTAGCCGTCGTAATCAGCATATATATGGCCTTTGGCACAAAATGGATTGGAAACATAATATAGTATCAAGAGTGTTGCAGAAAGCCAACACTTAAGTGCTAAACAAAAACAGAATAACATGAAATAGAAGATGCTGCGAGTGCGGGCAGTAAACTTAAAAACAAAATGCAAAACAGTAAACTCCTCAGAAGCCGCAATGTGCTCGATGCATCAAGACTCGTTATATGTGTCCTTGTCCCCATGATAGGTAGCACCGATATTGCTCAGCCCATCACGCTGGATTGGCTGAGCCAAGTGGCCACTCCGGCCTGGTATCTATTCCATCCTCTACTCATGAACTCCACTGTGTCTGTTTTTCCACCTGAAATGCCAAGGTATGATGTAATCGTCGCCGTTGGCACTTGTCTCGCCATTGAACCAATAGATGTGTTCAGCTATTGTATGCCGGAAACCGCTTGCTGGAGTCTGGGCCCAGCCGGCTCATATCGACAAAAAATACTTTCTCTTCATCGTCTCTTGTCTCTCTTAAGCCTTCTCCTGTACGATGAGAGGCACCGATTTCGGCTTGTTCTTGATGTTGCTGTTGGTCCTTGGCCGCATGACTGCGTCCTGTGACGACATTCTCCTGTCGAGAGCGCGCTCCAGCTTGGCACCGAGGGCAAGCTTGGACATGTTGGCCCACTTCTCTTCGCTCAGGACGACGCGCTGCTTGGATAGCGCCTTGTTCTCCATTCGGTCGAGGCCCTTTTCGATGTCGCTGATCTCTGCGCCGGCAGAGTCGGTCGTAGGCGCCAGCGAGGGCGCCATGGTGCTGTATGTGCTCATACGGACCGAAGTACGGGCCTGTTGTCGGGTCATTTGCGAGGCAGCCGGCGGGGCGGCAGCGGGTGCGATGGTGTTAGCCATGATGTGCGGCACAGGGAAGTTTGTTTGGTCCGTCGGGTGAGGCAGAAGATAGACTGTGGAGAAGCGAACGACGGAGGGGTAATATATTCTCAAAGCAACCAGGTGAAGTCAAGCTAGAGAGGCTGACTAGGTTGTCGGCAAATAGTATTGCGTGCCGGGGAGGAAGCGGAAGGGATATACAGGTCGCCGACAGGTGCGAACAAAAGCTAGAACTAAGGTTGCAAGGATGTACAAGGAAGATGTGGGATGGATGAGTGTGCGGGTGTACAATAGACAAAGAAGGGATACAATGTAAAGTATGGGAAAGTGAGGTCGCGTGGCCTTGGCAGGGGAAGGGAGACAGTGTAGGGCCAAGAAGGCTATCTACATTCCTTGCTGGAGAGATGCACGTACCGATGGGGCCATAATTGGGCGAGCGGATTCCAGTGACGGCGCCATTGTATATCTTGACGTTGTAGTGTTTTTTTTTTTTTTTTTTTTTTTTTTTGCTGGACCTTGTCTCCCGAAGATTCCAAGTATCCCACCCCGTCGCTGTGGGTGGATGATCAAAACCTTGGTTGGAGCAAGATGGGCCGAGATCAAAATCCACCCCGTCAATTGGCCGAGTTCAGAGATGGATCACAGGCTCTCGGCGTAGAATTGGTCGAAAAGTTCGCCGCCGGCTCTGGTGCTCTTATTTTCTCGTTGCTTCCTTTTTAGAGTTGGCCGGACATGCGAGGTCAATCTTTGTCGATTCAGACGAAACGTGTGAAGCAAGTGAAGGTCGGAGTTCGGGTGGTATGGAATAGGGCCCAGCGCCACGAGGCAAGGAAAGGACCGGACTGATCTGTTTCTCTCCCTCTCTCTCTCACTCTCTCTCAACCTAGACAGCGGTTGACATCAACAGTGGCAGGGTTTGATTTGACAATTGCGGGACCGACTAGAGAAGAGGCCAGTGAAACGACACTATTCTGAAGAAATTGGCGATCCTGATCAATGATGGACGGACCGTTGCAAATGTGAACCAGGAATTGGTTGGGTTTAGTCGGCGTCGTAGGAATTTGAAATGGGGTCGGAAATCATGAAAGGATGAGGGTGGAGTCGTCGGGCAGGCAGAATTGACAGGCTCCGCCCCTTTGCCTACAGTTGATCAAGCCCCTGGCATGTCGTACGCAGCCGCACAGACCCCACGGCTACTACGGTACAGTGCCTAGCGCCGCAGCGGAAAGCGGGGTCCATCCAAGGCGATGGCTAAAATTCAGGCAGGTACCGTGGTACGATGCGTGGGAGAAAGTACTGCAATTGACGCACGACCATTACGGCACTACGCTACCCTCGACCATTTGATGACAGCTTTTCACGCTTTGAGGCTAGCAGTCACACTCGGGATGGTTCATTACATCGAACGATCATGCAGAGCTTACGAGCTAGTGGGCTATTTTTGTTCTTATATAGGTTAGCAGAGTGAAATCGACGGGTAAGTGGAAGAAGGTTTTGCGCATGTAATGTACGTTACGTAGGTAGGGAGGGTACCCTGCCTTACCAACCTTGAAGCTATGCAAGCTTACCTACCATCTGGGCCTACTACCATGCCTACCCTACGACGTACTACACACCGACTGTACAGTAGGTACCATACATACAGCACGGTGAGCTGAATTTAGAGACCAAACAGGCATACAGGACGGGGTCCTAGAAACAATGCCACATGGGCATGAAGAAACAATACTACCTAGCATGTAGATCACTGGTAGAATGGAGCAGCTGATTATGATGGATGAAACAGATACGAGATGGGTATAATATACCTTTGATATACTACGTTACAACTTAGCGGCAGTATGTTTATCATACTTTTTCTTTGGGTGAACAATATTAGCATTGTGCTGGCGGGGAAACAAATTTCTTCAACTCTAGGTGGCTTGTCTTGCCTGTCTGGGTCAGCCAATCTTTCCAGGTTGAGTATTGGACGACTCGCTATTAAGCACGTTCCGTCTGAAAGGTCATCCATCCAAATATGCAGGTTAATCGGGCAAAAGGCTATTGACTTTTGAGAATATTTGTGACACGCCTCATACTACGCAGGGTCGTAGTAACATCAGGCCATCACGAGTAGACCGAGTAGCGAAAGTGCACGACACCCTGTCTGCATCGCCCCGGGCCGTCTCCTACCTACCTAGCCATGAGTTTTTGGATGTCTTGATTCGTTAATCTGGCCGGAGCTGCCGAAGTGGCAGCGGGCAGCCACGTGTCGCACCGCACAGCTGGGGAATACGCAGTTTGAGGGAAAGCAAAAAGCAAGAAAGAAGCAATTGTGATGGCGGGAACTCTACAGTGAATTCTGCATCGGTACTTTTACAGATCTAATTCCAGCGAAGAGGGGGAGGGGTTTGTGAAGATTGCCAAAAGCAAAACCTGGAAAGTGAAAACTCGAACTGCACATGGACCACTTTCTCCATGGCAGGAAAATTGTTTCCCTCATTTCGGCAAGGTACCTAAAGCAGTTAAACCTAACCCACCAACGACAAAGTACCCTCAATCTTGCCGTCGCTTCGGAGGTGCCGTTCTCCATTACCCATGACTCCCTTGCTTCACACGTGGCTTTGTTGCGTTGTGATAAAAAGGGAAATTCCGACCCTGGCACTCCCTGTCGCTTGGAGTTTGTTTCTGCCTGATATCGACGTTGGGAAAGTGCGCCCTTATCAGCTGTACCTGCTTTTTGCAAAGCCCTGCATCACGCCGGGTCTATCTTCCCCTCATTCAATTCAATTCGCTTTCTCTATCGCTACTTGCAGTTAGCTGTCAAAATCAGATTACAAGCTAACGCAACCTTTAACGCGGCAGAGAGAGAGAGAGAGAGGCAAAGAGAAAATTACTCTGCTTGTAGCTGTGCGCATAGACCCGCCGGAATGAGCCCTGGTTTCCACGCCCGAGAGCAAATTCTTTTGCACCTACGCTGCACACTAAACCAAGAAGTTATCAAGTTCCTCGGATATTAACTGCACAGGTTATAGAGGAACAGTTGATTTTCCTGCAACGCCCGTCCAGCTTGGCAACCCGCCTGGAAGTCCCGGTGAGATTCCATGCATCTCATCTCTGAGAAGCCGCGCTTAGGACACTCAAACAAGGCACCACAAGAGGGCAGGCTAGCCAGCTGCTTCACTTTCCCCTCCTTTTGTCGAGGTAGCGCCGCCTGCGCCCGTCGGCTTATTTCCGGAAACATTACGTGGTGATATTCGACCGACATAATTCAATCGGAGGCATATCTCTTCTGGGACCAATCATTCCAATCCATCACTTCAGCTGACAGTACCTTCTCATGTGAGCCAGACTTTTCTGGACTTGTCTGGGCTTCTCCCAACCCTTCCAGCCCGAATCTTTCGGAATTCATGCCACCAAAGTATGGAGGATCTCGCAATTACATTCAACCCTCCCACTTGCCGCCGAGTGGAGCCGACACTTCTGCTTCTCCGATCTTGTACTCGGATTCCCGTGTCATGCATTCAACATTACCAGTCATGTTTACCCTTTTTTTTTCCGCGGGGGTTGAGTTTTCCATGTTTGACAACACTGACGCCACCATCATCATGTCCTCATTCGCTTATCGACCGACTGACTTGCATTTGTCCGACTTCCCGACCCCGATTCGGTTGCCTATTTCGCTATAGTACATAGCCAACTCTATTTCTATTTGGCCACTTCATCTCGATTACAGAACAAATTCTCAGCCATGTCTCCATCGATCGCCCTCATGGCTCCTCCCAACCTCCGATACGTCCCCTCTTTCAAACATACCTGTTCCTAGCACCACTTGTCCTATTGTTGCCAAGCGGCCTCGCAGTTGTGGCAACAAATATGCTCGCACTGAACGTGGTTACCCTCGATGATCATAATGCAGCTGCACCGCCCGGCTTCATTCCACTCCTTGCCGCACCAGCAGCAGTTCCAGCACCGATTCTTGGCCTCGAAGGGGCAGCTCTCAAGCGGGCATTTTGGCACCAGAGGGGAACTTGCCGCTGTCATCGGGCTACCCGCGAACGACGGTGGGGTCGGGTAAGGCAATGACTGCTGTGTCAGATTCTTGCACGGCTTTTTGCTGCTGGACGAGGAGGCAGAGGATGCGGATGACTTGCCTCCGCTCTTGCCGTACGAAGACTTGGATGCCGATTTCGACGACGATTTGGACGATGAATGTTTGTTGCTGTTGCTGCTGCTGCTACTGCTACTGCTGCTGGACTTGCTCTTTGTCGCGTCTGGGCAGTAGACGGTATGGGTGCGGACGTGCTCGCAAGGGAGGGTATAGTTGATCTGATGACACATCCTACTTGGTTGAAGGCTTGTATCTCCAATCTGGAACTCTTTGTTGCTATTTTGGGTAATCGCCGCTCGAGTGAGTAGCTATTCTGCTCATGCGTCCTGTGCCGCTGTTTGATCGGGCCAGAGCCTTGCCGTCTTTGGTTGCCGCCCTTGTTCCTCGACCTAGAAGCCGAGTGGTAGGCTCAAACTGAGCTTGAGGGTTTTGCGTATATGGGTGAATATGTGGATGATCTCCTTTTTAATCAATTCAGTTATGGCTGTCTGATGCGATTTCCTCTGTAACTCTGATGGACATCTAACTCATGCTCCGATAAAAGTTCTCAGGGCGCACATGATTTCTATGGGTGTGGAATCAATGTGTTAATGCGTCGATGCATCCTCATCTGGCGATCTCCTCGCTTTATAGTTTGGGAGATGTGGTATGTTCCATGCTTGACGACTATGCAAGGCGTTGCCTCTCGAGAATACGAAATCACATCCTCGCGTATGCTCCCTGGAGTCTTGGCTAGCTGTGCCATTGACATCCTCGGTGGTTCAGTCAACCACTCAACATGATCCCGATATATCCATTTCCCACGTTTTGTGTGGGAACAAGACTCGGGAGACGACAGAAACAACACCTGGATAATAAAAAAATACTGATTGTCCGATTTTGACCATTGGGAATTCTTATGTGGCATCTTCTCCCCCATTCGTCTTCTTTCCATCACAGAAACCCACCAAGTAGGGGCTTTTTCGGCATTTGACTATAGGTCTGTGTCTCAGTTTCCCGTTGGACAGGGCAGTCTGATGGCGTCTCCCTCACGCCGCAAAAAGGGCAGACAGCCCGGAGGAGAAGGAGGCCCCATGTTGAAAGCAAAGGCCGAAAGGAGGATTCAGACCATCCGTTGTTCCTCGACCGATCACAAGCGCGGCTTGCGAGGTGCCCTGGTTTGTGCCCCTAAGCCCTTCTTTGTGATCTCTACTCTTTGGGGCTGCAGTTTCCTTGGCCAAAGCCATCATTGCATAGGACGCGGCGCATCAATCCCTGATCAGGAAATTTCGGTGTGTGTCACTCGGTCAGATCTCCCCGAGAATCGCCAGATCCGTGTCGCGCCGAATGGCCTTTTTTTTCTTGTCAAGTGGGATAAATTCCTGTAAACAATTGTTCAAAGATTACCTCTTGGCCGTTGCACAAACGATAAACCACATCCCGCGATACAGCCTTCCTGACAGGCAACCCTTTTTTTGTAGCCTTTTGTAGCCATCCCCATGTCTTGACGGGTTGGTGGCTTGACTTTTTCCCATCATGTCGACAGTGTGATCTATCTGATCACTAATCAGTTCGAGACTAACAGATATGCAGTCCGAAGCTGAGCAGCCCTGACCAGGGCGCCGGGACGATGCGCCTGGATCCCGATCTGGTTGACCTCAGGCGGGAAGCGGGTTGCCTGATTTTCTTGGTGATGCGTCTAGGCGAGCAACCCCTGAAGCTGACCGCATCCTCGTCGACCTTGACGAAAACAGGTTTGACTGCGATGTCCTTGTTGTCGACTACTTTGCTAGCGAGGACAATACTTGCTTGATCTCATACACTCAATAAAGATCCGAAAGTCTGCATCTGACAAAGTTAAGCCATCAAGAAAGTCACTACTCTTGGCAAGATGAGACATCTTAGCATCACTGCGCAACCCAATCTAAGGCATCTGCATCCTGCCGCCGAATCTGGTACCACCTCAGAGATGACCTGTCATACTGGGCACCCTAAGCACTCAGCTTCGGAGCCGAAGAGCGGGCCTCTATAGGGCCTTAATAGATCGATAATCGCAGATTGTTGTCTTCGATTTGCATCGCACACCTGTTTTCACTGGTACTCCTAATCGGGTATGACACGATGCATGATCGCCGAGTCTATATTGGACCCAATCTCAGTCAGATCCGAACAGAAAATGGGAAAGAAATATGATGTATTGATGACATTATTTCCCGGTAAAAAGATCAACAGGGGAAAGTAACAAGGAACTGGGATCGGGATCGGGCAGGGTGGTGTTGTCTCACCGTCACACAAGGAGCCTTTTTCAGCTCTGATTTGTGTCACACCGCCGTCGTCACCGCATTCGGGAAAGCCAACCGAACAGGGGGTGATAAAAGAAGAACACCCAAAGGAAAACAGGGCCTATACATGATTTTGCCTGCAAGAAAACAAAAGAAACCCACAACCACTTCCCCCGACCTTCCCTCCCGATCTCACTCCCTCCCACCACTTCCCTCTGAATCGCCACCACCACCGCCCACCGGATCAGCTGTGCAGTTCTCGCAGCAGGTGTGGTAACAGAATGTATCTGGGCTCTTCTTCATCCTGTGCCTGCACCAGCGGTACGTGTTGCCGCCACGCCCGCAGCTGCAGCACGCCCAGCGCCCTCCCAGATCGTTCAGGCGGCACAGGCCCGAGCCGCACTCGGGGCTGACGGCAAAGCAGCCGCCCGCCATGCAGGGGTCCGCCAGGTCTACGGAAGCCCAGGGGTCGTGGTGCAGGTCTTCACATGGTTGCCGTTGCTGTCGTCGCTGCTGGCCGTCTTGGTTGTCATGTGTGGCTGTTGCTCCCTGTTGCCGCTGCGTCGGGCTGGAGGTGGTGCTGGTGGTGGCTTCGGTTGCAGCTGGGCAAAAGGTGTATTCCAGAGCTATGTCGATTGGCCGGGAGCAGGTCGGGAGGTGGTGGTAGTGCACGTAGTAGGAGGTGCACATGGTGATGAGCTGGGGGGCGATGCGATGAGGGCTAGGTCAAATAGATCCGGGATGGAAGCGAGCTGGGGACGCTAGTGGCTGTGTCGAAGGGCCTAGATGAGCCTTTTTTTTTCTCCCGTTGGAACCACTTTACCTGAAGCCACTGTTTCGCGTTGGCCGGATAATGGGCGCTAGATTCCGGTGGTTCCAGATGTCTTGAGTGCTTCTGACAAGTCTGAGTAACAAAAGGACCTTTGTGGTGGTGGCCGAGTTGGACTCTCCCGCTGGCCACGTTACCAGCCTCTTGACGTGGCTGCTGTCCCGGGCTGGTCTTGGTAACGCCGGTATCCGATGAGACCTGGTCAGTGATGGCTCCGGACCGAATGGCTAGCTCCCGGAGCTCAAGACCGGATGTTGATGAGAAAGCCGGGGTCAATGTCCGTCCAGGGATAGTAATTACCGGATGCAGAATCGCTTATGCCGAAAAAAAGCCCAGGATGTAGTTTCGGCTCCCGAGAAGAATTACACGTGGAGTAAACTGGGAGACTATCTTGGCAGGTAAGGATGACAAAAGTTTATCTCGCAGGGCGTGGTTTATGCTGGCGGGAGAGCTTGACCTCTGCACAGATGAACTTTGGCGTTTAAGCTTGTCAAGACGTCGTTGGCAGCTGACTTGAGTTGACTATGTATGTTTGTATACTATTTGTTGTGTTTTGTTGTGTTGGTAATTCATCATGACAACTAGCCGTTCTGAAAAGAAAAAAGCATCTCATGCTCGAGTATTTATATTTCCTCGACAAGCGTTTCAACTCTGTTAAATGGAAAACATTTGTATCCCAGATTCCAGTGCATTCCAAACGATGCTGACATCCCAACGCATGAATCCAGGAACGGCGTCACCCCAAAAGGAGCATAAACAAAATGAATAAAACCCTGGGTCTGGACGTACGGCTCTCACCATATCTGAAGCCATGGGAAACACCAAAACGCAGCCCCCTTTTTTCCCAACCCCCCCTTCTTACCATCCACGAGGGTTAGTCGAGTTACAACCAAACTCATCGTCTTCCACAGTCTCTAGTGTGTACACAAAAATTTGCTATTCCAGGGGGGGGGTCAAGAGAATAGGTTTAGACATTTACTCTTTTCGAGTATTTTGGGGTTGAACTCGATACGTGCTGAAAAACAAGGGTAATTAAGCCATCCATCTCCTTTCATCTCTCGATGACCTCGGAATGGCCTTATTTTGGCCATCTTGCTGCCTCAGCCGCGTGCCACTATTGGTTGCTATTACCCGTTTGGCAACGCTGCGGCTGGCAGGGGGCTTTGAGCCGCGCAGCCATCTCCCACCTGGCGCACACGTGGGTGACATGCCGAAAATATGTGTGCCTTTTTTTTGTATACAATGCAACGTCATCTTCCCATATACTACTCGTTTTCTCCGTTTTGGCCCTTGTGGGAGGGCAGACAAAGGATAACGAGAATATGGGTTGAGTTGCGACAAATTACCTTTTGCGATTATCCATTGGTCCCTCCCATCAGTTGCAGGGTAGTAAGACATTGCCCGACATGCTGAAGAACAAAATTGGTTTTTGTGGAATTTAGGCCAGGACAAGGTAGTGGTAGTGTTGAAATCCCGCGGGATACTTGGTATACAACTGCGTGTTCAAGATGAATAGCTAGGATCCTGTGGACTTGAAGCTAGGTAGAAGAGTTTGTATCGGTAATCTCAGCTCCCAATTGACGGATACTGTCGAGTCTTCCCAACATGGTCTGCGGTGCCATAGCATCCGTATGCCGTATTCGTTTTCTTGCCTGTGTCCTACGTGTGACGAGAATCTCCTGTCAACAATTTCTGAACCGGATACAAACACCCATATCAATGCCTTGAGGAGAATGACATCACCCCTTTTGAGAGAGCGAGAATAATGGTTTCGTATTCTCCTGGAGCATGAGTTTGTGGCACATGCGGCCTGCGTCGTCTGCTTGTCGTAATCTGGATTATACTCACGGTATGAGCTCAAAATGGACACATCCAAGGCCTATTATTGGTACTAATTTACTGCCTTTTATACTCTGGGGTAAATAAAAATGACTGTAATAACATGCTGTTGAACAATGCAAAGCCAAAAGCCAGCTCGTACATGTTTCTTTTCACCCGTCGTATCCATTATACTCTATTCGTCCCCGGCAAACAGCTCCGATGCTGACATGAATAATCACCGGTCGTTGAAAGGCAGGCCCTGCTGGCGTTTTCGGCGCCACAACGTCTTTTATTCCATGGGCGCACATGGTTTGTGTTTTGTGTTTTGATGTGCCACAAAGTCTTCCATATGTTTTCTTTTTTTTCGAGAGCCTGGGTCTAGACTGAGCCCACGAAACACCATGCAATCCTCCACGAGATGCCCTTATATGTAGAATACCTATATACACGAGCAGACATGGGCCGGGCTCATGGCAGAGGGAGGGTGTATACATCTTATCAACTAGAAACTCCGCGCTCGCTTGATGAAATCCGGGTAGTGCGCCTCCGAAAGACAAAGTATATGCGTGAGAGCAGGAGGCTGGGTTCGAGAATGATACATCGCTCTTTTTTTGTGGACAGTAATAACCCATGCGGCGAGGGGGGAAAGCTGCCAACATGGTGTTTTGTTCCGGTTGATAATTACCAGTCTAAGAAATATGGAAAATGAAGGTTGGGTATTGTTTAGCTGGGCTAATTCGTACAATCGATATTAATTCTGAAAGACTGTCCAGCTAGCTTTTTTTTTTGGCTTGTAGTTATCAAGTTGTTAGTAATGCAGAGTAAACACTTTCTTGACTTGGCTATTTACTAAATTACATACATAAAAAAAAACCAACAAATTAGGTGATTAGCAAGAAAGAAATATTTGTTTGCGATCTGATTGAAGACAAATTAGGTCAATGAGGTTTAGCAATACGATTGATGCTGCCCTGGATCACCAAAAGGCGGAGTGAAGTTTGTCCACCAAAAATGCAAAACGAATAAACAACCACAAGGCGCCGGAAAGTTGACTGTAGATGCCATTTTGGGATGATGATATTCATGCGTCATTCAACAAACCAATTACATGCTATGTTAACATCACCTCAGTAAACGATATCGTAAACATGCCTTTTTTTCACTCTTGCCAATCTTTTCCGGACGCGTGTGCAAATACCAAACATGGTGCTGAGGCGA
This sequence comes from Pyricularia oryzae 70-15, assembly GCF_000002495.2. Classification (NCBI taxonomy): domain Eukaryota; kingdom Fungi; phylum Ascomycota; class Sordariomycetes; order Magnaporthales; family Pyriculariaceae; genus Pyricularia; species Pyricularia oryzae. The sequence continues at coordinate 5,261,026 of NC_017844.1, read as the reverse complement.
GAAAACTGCTCTGGAGTATCCCATCACTGCCGCTGCTATGCTTTCAAGGGGCCAACGATATATGCCTCACTGTTTCCAGCCCGCACCTTTATTTGCTATTCATGCGTGTAACGCCGCGGGCAACCCGAGCACATTCTGCCCGGAACCATTCTTTTCCAGATGTAACTCCAATATTTGCCAGCCGAGCTGAGTATTTTATTCAGTTTTGCCCGTGGTACGAAGTCGATGAACCAGGGGAGACTTGACAAAAAGAAACCTTTCGGCCATAAGCGGACGAGCAAGCATTGCCACAGTCAGCCGTATGTGGCGGAGACTTGCTCTGAGACACGGCCATTCATCACAAATACGGTTGGCCAAATGAGATTGAGAAGAGAGACTCGGATAGGAATTCCTTTATAATGAATACCGCGTGAAAATGACTGATAAAAGGGGTATAAACGCCCAGGCACCATCGACATGCCATCTGGGAAACCAGCCATGTTCTCCCTGGATAAGCCAAAATGCGCCCGATCAGTAATCCAGAGAAAAGAACCATCGCAACAACTTGTTGGAAACAGAAGGGAAAGAAAAAGGAGTTGCCGTAACGCCAATCCCATTGTGCCCAGAGAAAGTGCTCCCATCCACTGCTAAATCTTCCGACAAATATTGTGCACACCGCAGTTCCAACGTATGCGGAATCCAACATCAACTTCAACAAGAAGGCCTGGTCTAGAAGATCCGAGACAAAGCCCTGAGAACAAAGGTGGAAACTATCATGACCAACCCTACGACAGAGAATAGCTGCATCACCTCCCCTGGCCACCTGGGCCGAACCTCGGTCTCTATGTATGCATCGTCTGACGACTTGGCGCCCACAATGGCCACCTTGCTCGATGGGAACCGCCCGTTGGTGAGGTACTTGTCCATGAGATCGTCCTTCTCGTACCAGCGCTCGCGCATCCACTCATCGAACGCCTCTGGGGTGTCGAGCGGTATGTCGGCCACGCGGAAGCGGCGCCAGTGAAAGTTGACAGACTTGGGTGGACGGCCTTCAAAGTACGTGCTGGAGAGGGTAAAGTATTGCTCGCCAAAATCACCTCGACTGCAAAGCCTGTTAGCCAAATGTACAATATACATGAATTTCGATGAGTGGACGAGAGGACAAGAATGAAACTTACGGTATTCCCTCATATGCAACAGTGCAGTCATACAAATACTCCACCGTACCCTTGAGCTCACTCAGGATGAAGTGCATGCCGGTACTGCGAGGAAGCAGCATATGCTGTGGATTCTTGACGCCAATCTTTTCGGCCCATTTGCCGGATTTAATCTGGCCGTTCGCGGATGCGTTGGTGCCCTCGGGAAAGAGAAGCAGCCACATGGGATTTAGGGAACGGCCGGCCGAGGCGCTAGGGTCGGCGCTCGAGGTCTTGAGCTTCTGGAGGCGGTGGGCCAGGCGGGGCTTGTCGACGGCCATCTTGCGCGACATGAAGATGAACCCATAGAACATCATTCCGGTGCCTATGACGGGTATGTACTTGAGCGACTCTTTAAGGATTATGTAGATCCAACCGTGCATCTGCGGACTGTTGGCGTAGGCCACCCACCACAGGTATAGCCAGTCCGTGTAGAGTTGGTGGTTGGCGATCATGACGAGCCGCTCCGGGAAGGCGAACTCGACGGTGCCGTCGGGCTTCTGGCGGATCTGACCGTCCATGGAGTCGTCGCCACTGATGCGGATTATCGTAGGACCCCACCACTTGGTCATGGTCGTGATGGTGATTCCAAAGTGCGCCTTAGTCATGGACATCCATGAGTAGTACCAGTCGCGGTTGTACCAGTAGAGCGGCGCGCCGATGACCTGGGTCATCAAGATGGTACAGACGCATATGGCAAAGTAGGACACAAAGGCAAGGCGCCTAAGGATCGCAACCACGCGACCATATTTCTCGTCGCCGGCAGGGTGCTCCTGCCGCGGTTCTCGTCTCTTTTCGCTCTTGATTTCGTTCGAGGATGATTTGGGCTTCTTGAGGCCGTGTGTATCCGGGGACAAGTAATGGTCGATATGCGGCTTGGCGACGCGCTCCCGCAGCTCGGCCGCCATCGCGCCGGGGGAACAGGTAGGGAGCTGATGCCGGTGCGATGGTTGTTGGTAAGGGATTGCGGGGTTGTGGGGTTCGCAGAAGGTACAGAAAGCCTGTCGAATGGGACCCAAGCTCCCCAGAGGCTGGCTGCAGTCGGTCGTGGCGGAGGTACGTGTTTCCAAAAGGCTAATCCGTACAAAAATACTCCCAGCGAGCCACTGCGTTGTGGAATACACAATGAGTTGCAGAGAGACAGGCCGAATCGCTGCAGGGAACTGTCGAACTTTGGCCCAAAGAGAGTGAGCTTTGCAACGAGGCGCAGCACCCAGGCAGCAGGCAGGTAGGGTGGGCGGGGGCCCGGGCGTCAGTCAAGGTCACTCAAGATCAGACGACCGGCGACATTCTGATCGCAGTTGCAACGGTGAAACTGGGGCGAAGGCCTTCTTTAGACTGGGAGTTTCTGCATCAGTATATGCTTGTATTCATACCATCCGTTTGTTTGAAATGCTGTAGGTAGTTACCGAAGGGAATTGATTCAGAAACATAAATACCTAGGCTCCTATGTCTGTCACAAGACGGAAGTAGCGGGAGCTTGTGGATCAACGTCTGGTTCTTTGTAGCTGCCATTAAACCAGGTCAGGTTTAGCACCTACTTTAGCACCTTTGGGTTCGTTTTAGGACCTTGATACCAGGGACTGGACTAATGATGTTTTGACAACCAAGGGCAGCTTGCTTGGACGAAGAAACAAAACCCACAGTTAGTTTGGCAAGTTTTAATCTAACCGCGGAAATGTGATGTGACAAAATGACAGCTTAGTGTCAACGGTTCAACGGTAGTGAGTTCATTGCGTCTATTACGTCGTCTTGCTATAAGTGGCTAAAAGTGCCTCGCTTGTTAGGTTGGCTGACTGTGTTTGGGCTTGGTAGCTGTCATGATCGAGTTTGCTGGCATCACAAGACAACCTAAGCCTCCATGACTGCAAAGACCCATAAAATCGAACCCACTGCATCAGATCTCCCGACTGCGGCGTCGCATTCTCATCCAAAACTGGTCAGAGAGCAGACGACTACCGAATTAGATAAGCCAGTCAGAATTGCGCAATTTATGTGAAGCTTCAGGACATGGCAGCATTGTACTTTGTACGGAGTAGCACGCTGAGAGTACAAGGTTCGCGCATCCAACTAGACTAGACTAGGGGCTGGGCTGGCGCACATGTTAGTGCCTGTAATGCAAAACCCACGCGCCGTGAACACTGCTCATGGTTGATTGATCCAGACAAACTTGAGAGAAAGTAGTGATGGCCACCTGCAAGGTAAAGCGAAACAAGGACAAAAACGATCAAATCTTTTCTAATAGGTAGTGCAGTGCAGTATACCATTCTCACAGAGACGCCAGACGAAAAAGAAGTCAGAAGGTGGCTTCGGTCGGGTGGGCACCCAGATTTGGTAGGGGTTCGCAGTTGGCAGTAAAAACCAGCTCTCGCCGAAGCTTGCGCACAGACGTTGTAGCCAAGATGTGGGGTCGAAGCTCACACCATCGGCAGATTCTCGACATGGTCCAACAATGGTCTTTTTTGGCGAGAGCTCAATCCATGCCCTTTTCAACATCAATGGCGCCCAACACTCAATAAGGGCATTCACTTCATATGCCATGCCCGGCAATATTGAAAATGGCGTTACCCCTGAGGATCCCAGGGGCTTTACGATTTACAGTCTCGACTAAACTCCGCACAGCCGTCCCATCATCGTCATGGACGAATCTTCGACACGGCTGGGCCAGCCGCAACTTTTCAGCGACCGCCCGCCGGCGTGAAATTCTCGACGTCTCTATGCTGCCGGATCGCATCGTCCCTAGATACCAGGAAAGCCAAGCGTCATCGCTCCTTCTACTCCACTGGCCTCAACCTCCGCGGAATATTCTCCTGATTCCCAAGTTGCATGCGCCTCAGGTCACCCTCTCTGCCGTCGCCTTCGCCAAGCACCTGCACAGCAACTACCCGGACCTAAATCTCGTTTTCGAGAGCCGCATCGCCAACGCCATTCACGAAAGCCTACCGTTCCCCATCTACACGGCCAGCGATGCCAGCAGCACCCATAGCTTCCCCAACAAGATTGACCTCGTCACCACCCTCGGAGGCGATGGCACCATTTTGCGCGCCGCTAGCCTCTTCTCCCTGCAGGCCAGCGTCCCACCGATACTATCCTTTAGCATGGGCTCCGTTGGCTTCCTGGGCGAGTGGAAGTTTGACGAGTACAAGCGCGCCTGGAGGGAGGTCTACATGAGCGGCAGCGGCGTCGCCGTAGAGGATTTGTATGCACCCCACACCCAGACGGCCGCCTCGGGTCACGGACCTGACGCGGCTGTGTCACGCATCGGCGAGGATGCCTCACCAGTGAGACCACCCTGGGGCTGGGAGCGCAGCCCGGGCAAGTCCATGGGACCTAGCCGGACATCCAAGATGCTGCTCCGTCACCGCCTCAAGGTCGGTGTCTATGACGAGCACGGCGTCAACATCAACAGCCAGCTCATCCCCACCTCGACGGCTCAGCCCGGGTACAGCCAGGCGCCGCCATCCCTGTCCTCGCAAGGAGTCTCTTCCCCGCAGCCACCACTCAACGCTGGCGCCCCGCCTGCCATACATGCCATCAACGAGCTGCTTATCCATCGCGGACCACACCCGCACCTTGCCATTATCGACATCTATCTCAACAACCATTTCCTGACCGAGGCTGTCGCCGACGGCATCCTGATCAGCACCCCGACGGGCTCGACAGCCTACAGTCTCAGCGCAGGCGGCTCCATCATCCACCCGCTCGTAGGCTCGCTTCTAATCACGCCCATTTGCCCGCGAAGCCTCAGCTTCCGGCCGCTCGTTCTGCCCCTCAACACAAAGGTCTCGTTGCGCTTGAGCGACAAGAACCGCGGCCGTGAGCTCGAGGTTAGCATCGACGGCAAGCGCCGGGCAGGCGTCGGTATCGGCATGGAAGTCCACGTCGAGGGCGAAGCTGTCGGCCGCTCCGCCGACGGCACCTGGAAGGGCGGCGTGCCCTGCGTCATCCGCGCCCCTGGCAAGGAGGTTGAGGGCGTCGCCGACGACGACGACGGCTGGGTGGGTGGCCTAAATGGTCTGCTCAAGTTCAATTACCCGTTCGGAGAAGCGGGGCATTGAAGAGGAAGCAATCTTGAGAGGCGGATGGAATGTTCAAGAGGAACAAGACGACAAGGAGAGCATGCAGGTTATGCGCTGTACAAAGATACCCCCCAATTGTAAATTGCAAGGAAGGATTTCATGTTCTGTATGTTTCCAGAGAAGCTAGGTTTCAAGCTATTCGGGTACGTTTTGGGTAACCAAGTTTCCTTTACAAATGCGGCGTTTGGGTCTGTATTTAAACACCGCCAATGTAGCATAGCACGCGAATGCAATAATTCCGACGATGAAACTTGTGTGGGAGTGGTATCTACAACACTAACGCCAACACAAACCCCTTGTGCCCTATTCCATCACGACGCAAGTCATTTGAGAATGATTCGGCCTAACAGACTAACGGAGAAGCTGGCCATCATTGGTCTGAACTAGGGAAACGAATTGGTCATCGTCAGGTATTACAAGTACTACCGGAGCAATGTCCTGAAAAATACATCCACACTTGCACAGCGAGCGTCAATGTGAACAGAAGCTAGAACTTGATTAACTCCTCAATTGACCCCAAAGTCGAAATGCCATTGCGCCTTGATGATCCCTTGTTAAGAAGTAGAAATCGTGTGTCCCATCATGCTGATTCATCTCCATGGGGTTTTGCTTTTTTGGCTTTTTTTGTTTGTTGTGTTCAGTCCAAAGGGTATGCTGGTATAGAGCCTCCCCTCCCTCCATCGAGGAATACCTGATAACAGAGACAAAAGCCTTTTCCCCTATCCCTATGCCTTCCCATCGCAGGTGAATGTTTTGCAAATGTTTCCCTTGAGCCGCCGCAAACCAACCAGTCTAATTGAAGAGTACGCGAAAATAACAACATAAAAGAGCAGATCACACAAAAGCCTAGTAACCGTAGGCCTGGAGGGTCTCTGCCGTCTTCTTGTCGACGTTCGCGGTCTTCTTCGACTCGCTGCGCTGGCGAGCGACCAACTTCTTGCGCTCGTAGTAGGCACCAGCCTTTGCTTTTCTCCGCTCCTCCAGCCTGTTGCCATGGTCAGTATTAATGCAATTGAGAAGTGCGTGGTGAGACACCATAGAACGGGGGCGAGGGCCATTGCTAGCCAACGCCTTGAACCATTCATCCCTGAGAAATTCACATACCTGGCAACAACGTCCTGGTACTTCCAGCCAACCTCGTGGCTCAGACGGCCGACGGTGCAGTACTTGCGGCCGGGCTGCAGTCTAAGGACACGCAGAGCCTGGGGAACGACCATCTTCTTCTGCTTGTCGTAGGGAGGGGGGACACCCTCGAAGACCTTAAGGCGCTCAAGGGCGGCGGTTCCGCGGGCAGTCTTGTGGGGCATCATGCCACGGACGGCCTTGTAGAAGACGCGGGACGGGGCGCGGAAGTGGAAGGGACCACCTCGTGTCGGGTTGTAACGGGTGATCTTGCGCAGGTGGGCGTGGTACTTGACTGTATATCCATTATGTCAGTCCTGACCGTTTAGACTAGCAGATGAGTAGAGTAGTGACTGAACAGTATCCAGTCCCCAATCTCTTCTGCTACCCATGCCAACTCCTCGCCATGCTCTCGTGCTCGTGGATCGGAATGAACGTACGCTTAGCGCGGAAGAACTCGCCAGAGATGTTCAGGGCCTCGCAGCGGACGACAACGATCTTCTGGCCCTCAAGCAGCTGCTTGGCGACAATGCTGGCCAAACGACCCAGCAGATGGCCCTTGCCGTCGATGACGACCTGACAAAACAAGAGACGAGTTAGCAACTCGGTCCAGCATTCCTCCTAACCAGTCCCGCCATCGGTCTCATCGCCATGCATCTCTTCTGTTCGATTCGGTTTATAGCTTTCGGCGTCGGCTAGTCGATTTCGTGCGGTGCGCAAAACGGGTTGCAGCACCTTGGTTCGTTGCGTAAACAGCGGCGTCCATGATTTCCGGCAGAAGCCCCAGAATTGCAGCCCGGTTCATGCACAACCGATCCGGTACAAGAAGAGACGCATCGCGACGGCCGCCTCCAACTGGTGCAGACGTGATATAGGGTTTGCACTCACAACCGACTCGAAGCTCGACATTCTGGCGGTGGTATGTGGGAAAGCCGGATATGGAGAAAAAAGAAGAAAGAAACCAAACCTCGTGTCGGCTACGAAGTTTGTTGTTGCCCAATTACTTTACCTTTCGGGGGCGGCGTTGTTGGGTGTGAAGTTCCGTTGATGCTCGTCACCTAGGGCAAAATTATTGCTTGTAGTGTTGGCCCGGCCGGTCAGTGTGATAGGGCTCAATCGGCCTGCGGAGGGGCCGATGATTGTGAATGCCTAAGGCATCTTAGGGTTTTGAGTGGAGGTCAGCTGATCCAGGATGAAGGAGCGCGGGGTGATTGCGACGGATGACCCCACCTTAAATTATACACGATTGTTGGTCATGTGTTGCAACCGCTTGGACCGATTCTCTCAGACATTGTAGCCTACCCTGTACAACCAGCCGCTGATCATCCCATCTGCAGTAATCTGCAATCAACGTTTCCCGACGGGAGACGACCTCGAGCATGTAACCAGCTGGCGATAAATATTGACGGGAAGGAAGACTCTGGAAGCAACAGAACCACAGACTGGGACGCAACCAAGGACAAACGAGCTCGTAAGAGACACTAAAAGTTACAATCGAACAGGAGATTATTTTGTAGTCTAAACATGAAATGCAAACCGCCGAAAGATGCCATGACCATGAATCCGCAATTGTTGTCGTAAGGAAATTGCCATGAATACACCAGGCTATACCAAGCAAGTCCGATGTCCCTCCTTGAGAAAAAGATGTGATTTCTCATTATTTCCTAGCCTCCATAGTTTTCAATCCCATACAGCTTATCATTTGGCATCGGGAGAGTACTTGTCTACCGGCTTGAGCACTTCTTGCACGTACTTGACCAGTTCCTTTCTTCTCATCCTGATGCTGTCGTCGCCGCCCGTGTCAATTTCGTCCAGTTTCAGGAGCACCTTCTGGAGCACCGTCTCGGAAATCTTGCGGTACTCTTCGACGCACTTCTTGGGATCATCCGGCGGGTTGGACACAAACTGCTCGCACATCGGCCGCAGGGTCTCGTCGAAGCTCTCTTGGATCTTGTTGAGCTTGTCCATGGCGCTGTTGGGCGCAGCAGGGATTAATGGGGGCCTGGGGACGGCGATTGTGGTGCCAGTGGCCGGGCGCTCTGGCGACCGCATCCTGCTCACGGATGGTGCCCGCTGCCTCCTCTGATCTGGCTCGGGTGCCGACAGTCCGACATTGGAGCTGCTCTCGCGTGGGCTAGGGTCCCGGTGCTTCTTCCGGCTGCGCCTGCTCTTCTTCTTCCCGCTCCTGCTATCTGTGTCCTCACCCTGCACCACCACTATCTCCTCGCTAGTCTCACTGCTGCTCCTACCGCCGCCGACGTCTTCGTCCTCGGGCAGCACAATCATGATTTCGCTCTTGTTCTTGACGCCGTAGTTGCACACGGGCTCCTCATCATCCTTCAGCTGTTTGCCCTTGTAGTACATCCTGAGGTTGTTTGTTTGCCTATTGGAAAGCTTCATAACCAGCTGGGCGCGGTCACGGACGTCGCCGGCGATCAGTTTGCCGTCGCCGATAGAGTAGGCAGGGAAGTGTTCCGGATAGGTGATACCCCGATGCTTGATGAGAACTATGTCATCGTCGGGTATCTCGAGGGAGGGCTCGGAGCGACCCATGCGTTGGTTGCTTGAGCGCGGATCATAGTATCGCGATCGATCAATGTTGTGATTCTCGAGGTCTTGAGACGTAATGTAGCTAAAGTCCTCGTCCATAATATCAGGCGGCTGCCCATCGTGGCCTAGGTTCGAGGCAAAAGGCGAGATGGGGCCTCGTCCACCGTACCCGCCGGACCAGCCAAATCGCGGTCTCCTGTCCATCTTGTCGCCGGATTTGGCACGCGCTGCCACAGTGGGTAGCGCCCCTAGCAGTATAATGACGGCAAAGGCCCCAGAAAGGGTGGCCGGCGAGATGGGAATACCGGTTGTAGTGTGCAAATACTCTGTCAAGTTCTGGAGAAAAGAAGTGGCTACGTTGACGATATCGTTTGCAAATGCACCCGTGGATGCTAGAAATCCTTGATCGGAAGCCACCTTGACTAAATTTGCCCTCAAAGAGGACGCAAACCGGAGCGGTTGTTGTAGTTTTGGTGTTGGGCGTGGAGCTGGTTGGGCAGGTGGACTTGAGTGACTGCGGCACTTGTCGTGACTTGATTTTTACCCGTTTTTTTCTTTTTTTGATTTTTGGGGTGTCCGGGGTCAAGTCACCGTGGGATAGCAAAAAACCCGTTATGGGTGACGAAGGCGCTACGGGTGAGACTGACGAGGGGGCGGAATACACCAAAACAGACCGTTTGGGCAAATATAGGCACGTTAAGCAATCTGTGCTGTCCTGTTGGATGGCCGTCCGTGGGTTAGTGGCGGGCCCGGGCTGGCGCAAAAGGCGAATCGGCGCAGGACAAAAAAATGGTACAGCCAGAGGCTGTCGATTTTTTGTAACGGCGATTTGGGCACAGCTGATCAGCACCTTGCAGTAATGGTAGAAACCTGACTACTCCAGGGATCTTTTGTCGGGGGTTTTTCTGGCTGCAGGAAAGCGACGGGGAATAGGCGGCTTGAAAAGTTGGAGTGGTGCTTTGTTAGGGTGGGTGGATGAGTGGGCTTTTTTTTTCTTCTTGCAACCCAACGACCACGAGGCTACATCTGACGTTGATTTCAGCCAAGACGCCTTACCTCATCCTAGGTAGCAGTACCGGTAACGGCTGATTATCTCCTTCAACTCAAAAACGGTAGTGAATTTAGGTAATCTCAACGTTTAATTGCTATTTACCCGATTCACGTTGGTTTCCGCGCCCTTGGTTCTTCATGCCTAGGTTGCCCTGTGGTTCATTATCTCCATTTAGGCTTGAGGCTCCTATTTCTCTTCTCTGCAGCGTACCCAGAGCGTCATTGGAAGATGTGTTTTCGGTATTTCCAAACAAACCCATGTCTAAACTGCCTAGACCAGACCGGTTTATTTCTAGTCTAGGCGACGGGTTCTTCCGCGAGCTTCCGCATCGCAACTACCAAAGAGAAATGTGGTCCAATCGTCTCGATTAACTCTATATCAATGCTACCGGTATTCGTGTCACTAGAACCACGCGACCCATACGTTGAACGGAAGAACATCACACACAGGGATACGGTGTCGCTCTCTCTGATGCATTGCACGTCCAGGAAACCGTGGCATTAGGTAAACGATGCGCGACATTTGCTAATGAGAGACCCCTCGGTCCAAGATCATTGTCTGCATGACTCGGGGTCCCCATGTGGGACGCTGCGTGAACGGTGATGCAACCATCCGAAGTCTGAACTTTTCTTGCCACGCTGTGGGAAAGTTCGGAGGGTTAGGGGTTGGACTGGGTTAGGTGTTTCTGTCAGCTTGGTCGATTTGGACAGGTTAAGGTCATCGCAAGGGATTAGTAACCTGGCGTGAGAAGTTAAAAAGTTTGCCATGAGGCACCACCAGGATTGACAAACGCATGCAACTTAAAACACCCCTCCGTATCGCGAATGATTTGTTATCACCGTCATCAGCAGCTCAGGAATGGAAGGGTTTCTGCTCCGGCGAAGATTTCCAGATGCTTGATAATCAAACAAACGCGAGAATTGGAAAGTACCTTGGTAGAGAATAATATGCAGGTTGGCTTAGCAAACTGAAGCAGCACTTGAACCACAAAGATGAAATCTAATATCGTCATCCCAGCATTGTGGCGGGGCTACGAGCAAGCCTATAATATTGTGAAATACGCGTAGAATGCGCGTTGCGTGAATCGATGATCAGTTCGAAGATGAGTTGATTTAATTGACAATTACCAACTCATTCATACACGTGCAAGGGTGACAAATCAAAGCTGCACACCTCCAAGCACTACCACCCCGTCTCCAATTGCACCATCGCCTACAGCCACACTCCAGTCCCAGGCGCAAAACAGTAAACGTCAAGGCCGAAATACCGACGTCAGAGACTCCATCCTTGCTATAAAGCTTCGGCAACCCCTCCACAAAACCCCAAAACAACTCGCTCCGGCGCATCGGAACGTTACCCACACACATGTCTACTTTCTTCCGTCGTCTATTTTACACAACAACGCCCGCCATGTCTGAAGCAGCAAAGCAAAAGGCTCAAAAGCTCATTGACGAGAACGCCGTTATGGTGTTCAGCAAGTCATACTGCCCCTACTGCACCGCCACCAAGTCGAAGCTCAAGGATATAGGCGCAAAGTACAACGTCCTCGAGCTGGACCAGATTGGTAAGTTGGACTTACTATTCTCCGTCATATCAACTTTCCATCTCTGTCGTCTCTTTCATCTTTACTAACGCACCATCGCAACAGATGACGGCAGCGCCATCCAGGATGCACTTCAGGAGATCACCGGCCAGCGCTCGGTTCCCAACATTTTCATCGGCCAGAAGCACATTGGCGGCAACTCGGACTTCCAGGCACTCGGCAACTCGGAAAGCTTGATCAAGGCGGCAGGTGCTTTGTGAGAATACCAAAAGCATTGTCTTTTGTGCAGCACACATTTCAGATGTTGTGTTACCCATAAGCATAGAGGCTGAGACTGTTACCGGCGATAGGAGCAAGCGTGCGGGTAGTTCGTCGCTGTGAACTGCGCAGGAATATAGATCTATAGTCACAATAACCACAATAAACATACCTAATCATACTTGTGTGTTCAACTACAGCATGCTCTTGTTTTTTCAAACCTTGCAACGTTAACATCGAGTAAATTCTCCGCATCTCAACGTCGCGAATCTTGTCTTGACCAACTCATACACTGAAGATATTTTATCGAAGTGGATGTGTCCAAGATCTTGCCGCCCCCTTTCTGTGCCTGAAAAGATCCTGGTAATGTTTTACATGCACTTGCTGTGCCATTCTACTCCTGTACAAATGGTAGTTACAAAACCTGGGCGGCAACAGTGCCTACCGGTCTTTCGACAAATTCCAGGACGCCATCGGCAATGCTCTTCCTCGCCGGTTCGCTGGCCACATTCTTGCCAGCCAGGTAGTTGAGCCACAAGGCACGCGAGACTCGCTCGTCGTCCACGGTCCCAATGACCTCTCTGCTCTTGCCATCATCATACACCACCCTCAGCCTGCCGCCGTCCTCGCGCGTCAGCAGCAACTCCTTTGACTTGGGTACCTTGCCACGGTTAAAGAGCTGACGGAAGGCGCGCATCGACTCGCCAAAGGCGTCCTTGTCCGCCTTGACCAGATCACCACCGGCGTTGCTGCCAGCCTCATCCACAAGTTTGTCGGACCTGGCCTGGATGGCGCGCACGAAACCATCGCGCAGGTGGTGGAAGTCTGTGTCGCGCACCGGTAGGATGCGGAAGGCGGAGCGGGCGGGGATGCCGTCACGCAGGAGCTCGTTCCAAATGGCTTCGCCCTCGACGGGGTCGAGGAGGGACTTGTGCAAGTCGCCCTTCTCGCCGGCCACAAGGGTCGTCGCAATCGGGTTCACGCGCTTGACGAGCCGGGACTGCAGGGCGGCAATGTCGGCTGTCGCGATGTAGAAGCCCACGACATAGACATTGATCCCGATAAATGTTACGGAGCGTGTGCCCAGGCCGACGAGGGTGTACTCGGTCGTCTGCTGGGTGGAAGGATTTACCACAATCGGAGGGGCGAGCGGATCGGAAGGCGCCGATGATGCCCTGTTCTCGGATACAGTTGGCAGATCTATCGTCCTTGGGAAGAACTCGACGGTTTTGTTGCCCGTCGGCACGAGCTCACGACCCTGGTCGTCGTGCAAGACGACCTTTCTGTTACTGCCATCGAGGAGGGGGTCGCTGGGAGGAAGTGTCGAATCGAGCTTCGCCGGTTTGTTGTCGATGGCCAACTTGAGCTTGTAGGCCGTGTAGATGAACGATATGATACCGGCTACAGCACCTGCGGTCAGGAAGGTCCGGCGCATCTGATTGTACTCATGGCTCTCCTGGGCAAGGCGCTGCACGTTGAGTTCCTCCCTAGCGCGGCCAGGGGAAGCTCTGCTCCGGCGGGAGAAAATGGTCCGGCTTTGCGGTAATTGCTGGCGTCGCGGCAGCGCCCGCAGGCAGCGTGAGGCTGGTTGGCGCAGCATGATGCAACCTCTTCAAAGTGGAAATTGCTGCTCAGGATGGAATTGAGCTCGGAGCTGATTTTGGGTTGACATTTTTGCATCGTATGAGGCGCAGACGTCACCGCGTTCGGAGCGGCAGAAACGACAGCACTACGGGCCGGGGGGCTGCCAAACGCCAAGCTAAAAGCCCCACAATGGCAAGATGCATGCATGCTGTACAGGAGGTACCGTGCAGCCCGCATCCCACCTTCGCACTCGTATTTAGCTTATCCAAGGCATTTAGATTTCCCAACAAGTCCCCTACTCCTTGACCCTATGAGAGTGTAGCATACTGTACCTCATGTAAGGCGTCTGTGTGGCTAGCACTAACGATACTGGGAGGATTATCCCCTGCATTGCTTTTGTACAAGTGGCAGGCCAGTCAGGTTGTACCTACATATTAGGCGGGGATGATCAGGGCAAGTTAAGGTATACTGTACGGTATTTCGTTTTGAGGCGCTTCTATTTAAATCTTTGGCGTGACAGTTGGCATGATATTATTAGATTTCGAACAAAAACAAGCTCCATATTGTTTTTGAGCTCTGTATCCGCGTTGCAGACTGTACCAAGCAATACCAAACAAATCGCCGGGTTGAATGGGGGCTGATCAAACTGATTCCCACACAGAGACATTTACGATACGCATGATCAAAATTTCGCTGGTATATGACTACCTACCTAGGTAGGCACGTAGGACTAGGCTAGTCTGGCCTGAAGCACGCCTGGGTCCCGAGTGCATTCGCGTGATGCCCGAGCCCTAACCAGTGTTTAATCAACCAGTCCTCCATGGCAAAAAGTCAACAAGTCGGTCGCATGGAACAGACGTGCTGCAAGTCTCTGGGAATGAAGGCAGGGTTACGGAGAACACCCAGTTCACCAGTGTAGCAGCTCGTGTGATGATCAGAGGATAAGTAGATAGGTACCTAGGCAGGTGAGGTAGGTCGGTAGCAAGTAGCTGTCCGAAGGTTCATGGCGACGGCGTGCATGGAATACGATGTTGATCGCTAACGCAGTGGGGAGAGCTGCATATCAGTTGTCAACAGGTAGGATGTGCGTCATGTGTGGAGCTGTATCGATTGGCCATCCCAACTTGGGTCCTATTGCAGTCCGGTGACATGCGTCTCGTTCGTGTGCGTCCACTGCGCTGGAATGGACTGGTGCGAAATTGGAGTGGGTGCACGTGGAAACCTTGTGTGTGATGTCGGTGACACGGCCTTCCGCTTCGCCGTTATTTCGAATGGGAAACAAAAACACTCGAGCTTTCCTTGCATGCATTCGTCGAAAGTGCACCCCGCGCATCACCGTACAGCACGGCTAATTCTAAGACATGACTGTCTGTCAATGTCAATAGCTTACCTTGGACGCACCTGGCACTCGAGGCATCTTAAGCCGACTTTGAGTTGACATGACGGATGTAGCTCGCTGGCCCAAGCTAAGCTTGCCTTGGAGCTCGAACGCGCTCGGCTTTAGGAAACGGCTCATCTTTGCACCTGGGTAAAAGTGGAAGGAGGGTATCAAGTGTAGACTACGGTGTTCGGCGCGTGCCAGCGAATCTGGGGCTATCAGAAAAAGAAATACAACAAAGTGAGATGAACCAAGGAAACATCCTTGTCATGGGAATCAAGCAAAGAATCAACACGACAGTAAATCGTAGAGCATAAAGATCAACCTACCCTGCCACGGGCGACCAAATACCAGACAACTCACCAAAGTGAACCCAAGTGAGGTAATCTCAAATTTAGGCACTTTGTTGAACAACAGACTGTACCTACTGTAGGTGGTCGGTATTCAGTCAGTCCTGTGGCTGGGGTGCGTCGTTTAGCTCGCTATAGATCGCGCCTCTCCCATTTTCCACACTTGGGATTGGTCAGTGCTCGGCGCAGCGGCGTCCAGTAAACTGCTGCGGGCTGGCAAGTGCTCTAAGAATATCCCTCCCTCCACTCCCCCCGTCAGAAACCCCCCACTTGACGACATTCCGAAACCCCCAATTTCGAACCCGACGTCGCCTATTCATTCAAACCACATCCACGACTGCATTCGATCACCTGCTGCGAATTCATCCGCTCTTGCGCTTCTGCCTGTAGAGGACGCGTAAGGCCACTCGATAAAGAAATTAATACAGCCAGCCCGCGCGAACGCACAAAGTAATCAATAACCCCCGACTTCGAACTGCCGACCCATCGATTTGTGGCACGCCCGCCATGTCATCGGGTCCCGCTGGGCTCGGGCATGAGACGGCCCGGGGCCTCGACGCTCACGGCGGCGTCTCTGTCCGCTCGACACGTGGCCATCACCACGCGCCGTCGCTAGATGCCATCGCTACCCAGAATACCGAGATTGAGGACTCGCGATCGTCGTCATCGACCAACTCGCCCGTGCCCAACGAGAATGAGGAATCCGACTTTTTCCTCGGCGCCAACGATTCCCAGTCGTCCCTCGGCGTTCCCAACCTACAAGATATGCAAGTGACGGACGATTACGATTGTCTGGCGGCGGTTAACAAGCTTCCCAATGAGATCCTCATCAGCATCTTCTCGCGCCTCTCGTCGACGGCTGACCTGCGCAACTGCATGTTGACATGTAAGCGCTGGGCCCGCAACACGGTTGATCAACTATGGCATCGGCCATCTTGCACCAGCTGGGACAAGCACGCCATGATCTGCCGAACCCTCACCATCGAATACCCATACTTTTCCTACAAGCACTTTGTCAAGCGGCTGAATCTTGCCCAGCTCGCTGAGAAAGTTAACGATGGAAGTGTCATGCCTCTGGCTGTCTGTAACAGGGTCGAGCGCCTGACGCTGCCCAACTGCAAGGGTCTGACCGATTCCGGATTGACCGCCCTTGTCACAAACAACGACCACTTGCTGGCGCTTGACATGTCGGGAGTTGAGCAGGCCACGGATGCCTCTGTCCTTGCCATCGCAGAGCACTGCAAGAGGCTTCAGGGCCTCAACGTCTCCGGATGTACCCGTATTTCTAGTGAGGCGATGGCAGTTCTTGCCCAGAGTTGTCGATACATTAAAAGGGTATGTTGCCTCCCTTAGACAACCTGAAAACAACTGGGTATGACTACAGACTGACATGCAGCCCACAGTTAAAACTCAACGAGTGTAGGCAACTCGGTGACGAAGCTGTCTTGGCATTTGCCGAGAATTGTCCCAACCTACTCGAAATTGATCTCCTGCAATGTAGACTGGTGGGAAATGCTTCCATCACTGCTTTGCTTTCCAAAGGACAGTCGTTGCGGGAACTTCGACTTGTCTTTTGCGAACTCATTGACGATGGCGCTTTCCTTTCTCTGCCACGAAACCGGACCTACGAGCACTTGAGGATCCTTGATCTCACCTCGTGCATACAACTGACAGACCGCGCCGTTGAGAGGATTATCGAGGTGGCTCCGCGCCTTCGCAACCTAGTCCTCTCGAAATGTAGAGCTATCACGGACACGGCCGTTTACGCCATCTCCAAACTGGGCAAGAACCTGCACTATGTACATTTGGGCCACTGCCAGAACATCACAGACGAGGCTGTCAAGCGGTTGGTGCATTGCTGCACCCGTATCCGCTATATCGACCTCGGCTGTTGTATTCACCTGACGGACGAATCCGTCACAAAGCTGGCCACTCTTCCCAAGTTAAAGCGTATTGGCTTGGTTAAGTGTTCTGGGATCACGGATGAGAGCATTTTGGCACTTGCTAAGGCCAACCAGAAGCATCGTCAGCGCCGAGACCACCAAGGAAACCCAATTCACGGTTCTTTCCACAGCCAGAGCAGCCTTGAACGTGTGCATCTAAGTTACTGCACCAACTTGACCTTGAGGGTGAGTCGTTTCCGCTCAGTGCAATTCGCAAGCGAGAGAAACATGTTCTTGTTTGAGTGGTTGCGCCAGCGCAGATACTAACATTTTTGCGCAGGGAATAATCAAACTACTTCAGGCATGCCCCAAATTGACACATCTCAGCTTGACAGGCGTTCAAGCATTCCTGAGAGACGACTTAGCTCAATTTTGCCGTGATGCACCTCAAGGTTTGCGCGCCTTCCTTTGATGCGATTTGCAGATGTGGTTCTGGATAGTGTACTAACTGGCTATCTGCAGAGTTTACCGAAAACCAGCGCAACGTCTTCTGCGTCTTTTCGGGCCAGGGTGTTGTCAGCCTTCGTCGATACCTGAATACCAACTTGTTTGATGACTTCCACGACAGGCCTGCACGGCGTCATTCGGTCCCAGGTGGCGGTGTGCACACTCACCCGCCAGGTCAAGTCGCAGATCTTCACGCAACCTTGGACGCCTCTTTTGATGACCAAGAGCCCGATACTGTAGAGGACGACGCAGCATACGACGCAGACATGACAATGGACGGCGCAATCCCACCACCACCACCTCCCCCGCCACCCGCGCCCGGCGCACCCAATACCCATTATCAAAGCGTGTTTCCCGGATACCCAGCACCCGATGCAACCGTCACTCTCGAAGGTGGACTTGCCGGCCCATCGCATGCAATTCAACAAGAAGGATCGAACGCTGGCGCAGGTGGATTCAACGCCCCGAGGGCTGATATGTTCCCTGGTGGTTCGAACCAATCTCTGAATCACGACAGGGCCAGAGGTGTGCCCTCTTTGCCGCAGGTTACCATGAGGCAAGATCAAGGCTTTCCAAGTGGTAGCGGGTTGGAGGCCGGCTTGGCGGGTCCTATGCCGTCTGCAAGTATGGGCTCAAGACACAATGTTGGCGAGGACATCAGTCCTGTGTCTTCCAACGGCAATACACCTGAGCCGCCTGCATAACCATAATTGGTCTTGGGGAGGCTTGAATAAATATTGGGCAAGAAGTGCCTCTGGAGTGATTGTATGAGGCGGAAGAAGATGGGCAAAAGGTCAAGATCGGCAACAAGACCGGCCATCTGGGTTTAAAGTCATCGTAGCTTTCTCTGGCTTTTACTTCCCCATCTTTCAGTCTGCGTTATCCATTTGATTGCTTGAGGAAGTTTTTTGTTTGTGTTTTACTCTTCCAAGTTTCTAGACTGTTCACGGCCGGATCGTTCCAGGGAAACCCGAAAGACATATTTAACCAAACTGAAATGAAAGGGGTGTGACATTGCGAGTCAGGCGTGCGATGACTTTGGAAGCTTTCTTATTCTATTTTTGTTTTCCTATGCCAAGTCAGTGGTTTGACGGTGCAAACCAAAGAAAACCTTGGTCTTTCGTCAGCGAGCGGAGATGACAGTCGTCAGCTTATATGGATTATTTGTTTGGTATAGCCTTGGGAGCTTGGCGCGCGGCCTGGAGAAGACGACGGTGGTATATTACTGCATGCAGACGAGGAATATGGGCTTTGCTCTTTTTTCTTCTCTTTTCTTTTTCCTTTTTCTTCTTCTGAGGCAGTGTGAGCATGCATCCTGAGTGTCTTCGGATGTGGAGTCCAAGCGAAGTATTGCTCATTTATCTGTTGGTTGTATTGAGTTGTGCTCTTTCATCCATGGGGACCGATTATTTGGGCTGGGAGTTTCGCTGATTATTCATTTTTTTTTTTTTTACTGTTGTCCCAGTTAAAGGGTTCTTGTCATAACTTGACCGCTGCGGGGCGTGTGACATGACATACAAAGAGAACATGGGATGGGGGAAGGATTCAGGGATTTGGGTCGAGGCAAAGAGACAAGAGAAAAGAGAGCGGGCTGTGAACAGTACCGGCTTCCCAGTTATGAAGAAGATACTGTGAGTGATAGAACGAGAAAGAATAAGGAAATTTATGTCTTGCTATCCTTTTGCTTCTATTTGCCAATGCGTCATTCTTTCCACGTCCTGGGTTGGTTGACAGGAAGACAAAAGATGGGATGGGAGAGGCTGTTTGGAGAAGGTGCTAGAGAAAACAGATGAGGATCATTGCGGATAGTAGTTAAGGTACCTACCTACCTATCTAACATTGAGGTTGCGTGGACAGTTTTGGGTTCGGGGGTGGTTGGGGAGGAGCTAGAAGCGACCGTTGACGGAACAGGGACAGTTGCAATGAAGACGGAGATATCGTTTTTTTGTGCACGGTAACAATTAGTTCTAGATCAAGTATAGAGAGAGCGATAGCCCGTTCTACTGCTACTGTTGCTGCTGTTTGAGCTAATGCGTCTCTGGGTTGATCGGCAACGGGCGCGGGACTAGAGCTAGACAGACCTAGAACTAATCCGCCCACCGGCGTGGGGGGTCTCTGATCGGAAGTTGCCATGGTGGTAAGTCTTGTGGGGTTTCACTCCGAGGGTGCAAAGCTGGAGCTTCTGTTGCAGCAAACAATCAAAATGAAAAAGAAAGGGTGGAGGTTCTATTAGTAGTGTTGCTTATGTACGGTACAGGTACTCCATAGGCGGCATGGGCATGATAACATGAAAAAAGAAAACCCGGGTTGCATTGGAAGAAACTACTGCAAGTGCTAGATCTGGGGACGGACCGATTGGATGAATGGAGCCAAGATTCGAGGCTGTGTACTGCACTGCATGCAGCACATGCTCCCCCATCGCTCGACTCGACCCGACCGACCATGAATTGAAATCAAATGCCTGTTTCAATCCCCACCCCGCTAAAAATTTACCTACTGGAAGGTGCAGGATGGTACTGTAACAGGTAGTGAGTGTACCCCAGCCCAGCCCATCCCCCAGATTTGGATATATCGTCCGGCTTGTCAACACTACCGCCAGAGTGTATGCGGGATATACTTTGGCATCGTTACTGCGCTACCCATCCGGGTCAGGGCTTCGTTTGTCAGGGGGTGTGTGCTTGTTGTGCGCTATGCGGCATTTATTCCAGAGGGGTGTTTGCGCTGGGGAAGCTAAAATAATCTTGATGGCCCTGTCCTTGAAAAGGGAAGAGGAAAAAAAAAAGTTGGAGCAAGTAGAACAGAACAGAACAGAACGAGTAACAAAGGCATCAAAACTGGTTGGTCTCATCTCGAGACGAAGGAAGCCAGATGATTATTTTGCATGGCCCACCCCCATTTGATTGCGACGCCCTGCATCGGCCTCCACTACTGTAGGAACTACCTCAGGTAGGCAAGTATCTAGGTCCTTTCCATTTACTGCTGGGAACGCGCAGGTGCTCAATTTTGTTGCTGTTTCTGCTTTGCCTTTTTGGCCATATTTGGAGAAGGAAGACCAGAACCTGACTCTGGCCAAAACGGTTTGAAGCACAGAGCCATGATGACGACGCAATCACCTTTGCGCCGCCCCCGCTCGTCATTTCCCCTCCAGATGCACGACACAGCCCAAGGCTTGTTTTGAGCGTTACTGGTTGCCAGTCACTCTTTTTTAATTAGTGGCTTTGATACTCCTCATCCTCGTTCACGTTTTCTTGGTTTCTTGAATGCCCTGAGAGAGATGGTCTTCTCCACTTGGAGGATTTTCTCCAACTCTGGGATAAAGGTGAATGGCGCCTGACTGAACTGACTTGTTGTTGCGACTTTGCATGTTGCAGCTCAACCTGTATTTAACGTATTTAATGAACAGCCTGCATTTAGTTTTGTTTCTTTATCTGCAATGACGAGCAGGAATGAATTACAAGTAACATGATTTTGTTATTTTATTGTTGTCATATGCTTAATCTGTCATGCATCTGTTTTCGGAGAAAATAAAAAAAAGGTAAACAATAAAATAAACATTTCAAAAAGCGATAAAGCTAGGCGAGAATAGAAAATCATAATAGATAGGATCGCCAAAAATACTTCAAATGGAACTGTGACGAGTGATTAAACGAGTGGATGGCATGTGCGTACCTAGGCGATGAAAAAAAGAAGGGTTGCATGTAAGAAACAGAGAGTATGGGCAAGGGGGGGAGGCCGCCTGTTGCTGCCAACTGCAAACCCCTGACTGGTCGAGAATCCAGAAGCTCTACCTTGACACAAGTTTGTGCTGCTGATCAGGGTGCAAAAAAACTTCCTTGTGCGGGTGGGCTCCTAGGTGATATTGACTTGACTCCGTTTGTCTGACCGTTGTGCCGACGTTGGCCTTTTTTTTTTCTCTTCCCGCCCCCGACCAACGCTACTTTGCAAACGGCCCTAGGCCAAAAACTGACACCTCACTAACAACTAAATTTGAGCGTCCTGGCGGGAACCTGGATGGCTCAGGTACCTGACAGCAGCAGCCTCGTGTAAGCGTCCTCAGAGGTCACCGCCTTTAGCAAAAACCTCTCAGTCGCCCTTACGCGGCACCGGCGGTGGGAAGGAAGGGCAGTTTTAGTCCCTCCGTTTGGCTTTGATTTGCCATACTCGACATTTTCCATTTCCCCCCCCTTCTTTGTAACCCAACTACACTGCCACCTGTCTCGGAACTCTGCTCTCTCTATTCACGCATCTGGTTCCTGTTTTTATTCTTTGCCCACTTGTTGTTGATCCTATCTTTTCCGTCTCAACATGACACGAACTTATAAGAGGCTTTTGGGCGCACGCCCTCTCTCCCGCTAAGATGGGTGACCCTTCAGTTCACCTTTTTTGCTGCTCTTCTTCCATATCCCTCTTCTCTGTTTCTCTTTTCCCTGCCCTCCTCTACCTTTGCTGTCAGCCTTTTTTTCATCCCATCTCATATTCTTCGTGTCTTCTCCCTTTATCTTCTAGAAGACATCAGACTTCTGAATGGACAAAGTCGAGCTGGCTGTTGCTGAACCTACCCGCCAAGGTATAACATGGCAAGCCGGCCCGACCACAGTCCAGGACGAGGAGTCAGGGCAGCCGAGGGGCCGGCCGGGCACTGGCGCATCGAGGCGGAGGTCGCTCTCTGCACATAGCGTGCGCTCTAGGTCTATCGATGCTTCTGCCACAATCCCAATCCAGTACCGTACGCTCTCTATAGACGTACAGGAGGCGCAGACTCGGACCAATGCCGAGAGGAAGAAGGATGCCGTGACACAAGGTATGTCTACCCACGTTATCATTTTACGCCTGGTCTTAGCATTATGAGTGCAAAGCTTCACCCATTGTGTTATCTCAGAAAACTTCTCGCTGCTGACCCTGCTTTCTGTCTCCTTGAACAGATCTCGCGGACATTGACTGGCACACGTTGGATATTGACATCCTCGCCCGGTCTCTTACAACCTCATTGAAGGATGGACTTTCCGCTGAGCAGGCAGAGCGCCGCATCAAACAGCATGGAAAGAATGTGCCATCCCCTCCGGAGACCCATCATTTCAGGGATATCATGGGCTACCTTTTCAAGGGGTTCGGTCCAGTCCTGCTAGTGGGTGCCATTCTGTAAGTACTGTCCACGAAGCCCTGACGAGCTCTGCGCACCCTCTCTTTGCAAAGGAAAAATGTAACTAAACATGTATGCGCAGTGTTTTCATCGCATGGAAGCCACTTGGAGACCCTCCACAGACCGCCAACTTGGCCCTGGCCATCGTCTTGCTCGCCGTCTTCTTCATCCAGGCCGCTTTCAATATGTGGCAGGACTGGTCCTCGTCCCGCGTCATGGCTTCCATCAAGACAATGTTACCTGACGAGTGCATGGTCCTCAGAGACGGCGTTCAAGTCAACATGTTCGCTGCAGACATTGTTCCTGGCGACATCTTGGTTATCAAGGCCGGCAACAAGCTACCCGCCGACGTGCGCTTCTGCGAGGTCTCTTCTGACGCCAAGTTTGACCGGTCAATTCTTACAGGTAAGTAGGGACTTTCCTCCAATGGAAGTCATGCAGTTCGCCACATGCAGTGTCTGCACGCAAACTTTCCCTTTCTATACATCATACATCTCTACTTACACCGCATCATCAGGCGAGTCACTTCCTCTGCCGGCCACGGTCGAGACGACGGACGCCAACTACCTGGAGACGCGGTGTATCGGACTTCAGGGCACGCACTGCGTCAGCGGGACGTGCCATGGCATCGTCGTCGCCACTGGCAACAAGACCGTCTTTGGCCGGATCGCCAAGCTGACCAACGAGCCCAAGAAGGGTATGACGACGCTCGAGCGCGAAGTGCTCAACTTTGTATGGATCATCTGCTCCATCATGGTGCTCATGGTTGTTCTCGTCATCATCCTCTGGGCGACTTGGCTTCGGAAGGAACACCCAGGCTGGATCAGCGTCTCTGGTCTGATTGTCAGCTGCGTGTCTGTTGCTGTTGCTTTTATTCCTGAAGGCCTTCCTGTGGCCTTGACAGCCAGCTTGACCATCAGTGCCAACATGATGCGCAAGAACAAGGTTCTGTGCAAGTCGTTGAAGACGGTCGAGACGTTGGGTGCTGTGTCTGTCATTTGTTCTGATAAGACAGGAACGCTTACTGGGGTGAGTCCTTGTTGATTCCGCCGTCACCCGAATCCTCTATCGCAACCACATCACTAACAGTTCACAGAACAAAATGGTTGTCACCGACTGTGCCCTTGGAGGCCAAACTCACACGATCGAAGAAGCCCATGAGCTCCTCCAGGGAAGCCGAAGCAACGACTCGGAAGAGTGCCTAGCCGGCAGTGCCATAGACCAGCTCCGCACCATTTCCGCCCTCTGCAACGCAGGAGAGTTCGACGCCGCCACGCGCAACCTGCCTCTGGAGAACCGGCGAATCAACGGCGATGCCACGGATCAGGCCATCCTACGGTTCGCAGAAACCATGGGCTCCGCCATGGCGACGCGTCGCTGCTGGCAGACGCGTTTCGACCTGGCATTCAACAGCAAGAACAAGTTCATGATCCGTGTGCTGAGCAACTCGGACCCCAACGGCTTGGCAGACGCCCTTTCCGCTGACACCGTCTCCGTCTTTGAGCCGGGCGATCTCCTCCTGACCATCAAGGGTGCCCCTGACGTCCTGCTCGGCCGCTGCACCAAGTACGTAGGCAGCAGTGGCGCCACCCTCAATCTCTCTCCCGCCGCCAGGGACGAGGTCGAAAGGATCAAGAACGAGTGGTCAGCACGTGGACGCCGCGTGCTGCTGCTGGCACGCAAGGTCCTATCCAGGGGCTGGGTCAAGAACAGCCCGTCGTCGCCCGCTTTCGAGCGCGAGGCCATGGATGTCGCTTCATCTGGCTTGACCCTGGTCGGGCTCGTCGCCATCGCTGACCCGCCGCGTCCCGAGATCCCAGGCGTCGTCAAAACGCTGAGGGGCGCGGGCATCCGGATATTCATGGTGACGGGTGACTTTGCCCTCACAGCCCAGGCCATCGCGCGTGAGTGCGGCATCATCACGAACCCGGATAGTGCCGTCCACGACGTCTCGGCACTGTCGCGCGGGGTCAACGAGCCTGCGAGCAAGGACGCCCACAGCTACGACACGCCGCCCTCCAACAAGTCCATCGTCATCTCTGGCGCCGACATGGCCGGCATGCTGTCAAACCAGTGGGACGAGCTGGCGGCCGAGTACAGCGAGGTCGTCTTTGCGCGCACGACGCCCGAGCAGAAGCTCCGCATCGTCCGTGAGCTCCAATCCCGCCACCACATTGTCGGCATGACGGGCGATGGTGTCAACGACGCCCCGGCCCTGCGTGCTGCTGACGTCGGCATTGCGATTGGCGGCGGGTCTGATATCGCTGCCGAGGCCGCCGACATGGTGCTGCTCGAATCGTTTGGCAGCGTGGTCGAGGCGGTACGCTATGGACGAACGACGTTTGACAACCTGAAGAAGACGATTGCCTACCTGTTGCCTGCGGGCAGCTTCAGCGAGTTCTGGCCCGTCATGACCAATGTCATGTTTGGACTGCCGCAGATTCTGAGCAGTTTCTTGATGATTATCATCTGGTGAGTTGTCGAATAAAACTGACATCCTTTAACAAGGATAGCCCATTGACTAAGCCATCATTAGTTGCTTCACCGACTGCCTTGCCGGCATCGCCATGGCCTACGAAGCCCCTGAAGCCGACGTGCTCATGCGCCCCCCACGCAGAGTCGGCGTCGACCACCTCGTCGACTGGAAACTCGTTGTGCACAGCTACGGTGTAGTCGGACTGATGGAGACGGTTGTTTCCTTTGCCATGTCGTACTGGTACCTGGAGCGGCAAGGGATTGCCTTTTCGAGCCTATGGTTCGGTTTCGGAAATCTTCCCGAGGGAATCGACCAGGACTTTTACGAACACCAGCTGAATGTGGCGAGCTCGATATACTTTGTCACCCTTGTCGTCATGTAAGCCATTACCCACATCTGTCCTGTCATGACTTGTTGTGACCTTGTTGCTAATGCCGGGACGTGAACGATAGGCAATGGTTCAACCTTCTCGCCATGCGGACGCGGCGGCTATCCATCTTTCAGCACCTCCCCTTCTTCAACAAGGACTCGCAGAATCTCTGGATCGTGCCCGCTGTGCTCTTCTCGCTCGTCATGGCATTCTTCTGGTTGTACATCCCAGCCCTGCAGGTCACGCTCGGTACCACGGCCGTGCCCGTCGAGTACTGGTTTCTGCCCATGGCGTTTGGCCTTGCGCTGCTGCTTTTCGACGAGGGCCGCAAGTATGCCGTCAGGGCATGGCCCAAGGGTGTTGCTGCCAAGATGGCTTGGTAGCAATTTGATCGGAAGATGGGTGACATGCGTTGGGTACCCAGATGCGTGAGACATTAGACCGGGTGGATTTCTTTTTGTTATTTATTTGTGCTTAGCGGGCGGTCAAGCGTTGATATCTTAATTGAATTTCGTGAAATGAAAAAAAAAAAAAAAAAAAAAAGCAGAGCAGGCGTGATAGATGACAAGTCGCCATTGATATATCAAGCGATTGATCGAGTACTAGGAACCGGTCTTTTCGCCAAGCAACGATAGTGTCGCTCCTCGGTACAGCAGAGTGACAACCTAACGACTAGTGGGCAGGATGATGAACGTGTTGAACAAGGAGAATGAGAAAACATATGGGTTGCTGCGGTTGAAGCCTTTGCTTTTGCTTTCTTTGTTGGTTGATTGTCCCGGTACAGTCGGGAATACGGTGTGCTCCTTGCGCGGCTACACTGCCAAGAGTGCATGGCGTCGACTGCGCCTGGGATGACATGATTTGACTTATGTTCGTTGCAAGGTTGTTTTGAGAGATGGATCTACTGTACTGCGCAAGGTACAGTTTCGGCCCACCGCCCATACACTGGATGGGTCATTACCGATACAGTCGTGGAACCCCGCCATACCATCATCAACTTGGACTCATAACCCACTTGATTTCGAGAAAAGCTCCACAATGCTACGGTACTTAGTGGTGGAAATGGAGTCGCTTACCATCAATCACATCACATATGTCTCTATAGCTCAGTGGCAGAGCGCAGGTCTCATACTGTGAAAATCACTGTGTGATCGTATGATAACATACGAGCAATCCTGAGGTCGACGGTTCGATGCCGCCTAGGGACAATCTTTTTGCCGGTAGTACATCCTTTGTATGGATGATGGATGGATGCATCATCATGTTTTGTTCAACAGCCGGAAGGTCGGAAAACACCAACGCCGCAATTATCGCCCATCTTGTGCTCTTGGGGGGGACTTCCCGGGCTAGCAGGGCCTGTGTGTTCATCGTCAGCCTCCTCTCCGCCCCTCGATTTCTCTGGTGACAAGTTTCGAGGCTTGGACCAGCACGATGCCCTAGACTGACCCGGGCGAGGGCCCGGCTTTCGCTTATGAGTAGATAGGACCTGGGATGTGTTTCTAGTGCTGCTAGAGGTGCTGGGAATAGGGAGTGACTCTTTGTCGGTGGTGGGGGCAGTGAGCTTGGCCTTGGCCTCCATCATCTCGCGCAGCTCATTGTTCTCTTGCTGGATCTCCTCCCTGCGGAAATTGGCAATGTTACGCTCTCTCTCAGCCTCGCCCTTGGCTAGAGCATCGATGAGGTCGCTGTTTTTGGCCTTGCGGACGTCCTCCGAAGTGACGCCCTCCTCGGCCATATCCTCCTCCAGCTTCTTCTTGATCTCAGCCTCGTCAGCGAGCGCTTTCTCGAGAAGGCTGTTGGGCTTGTCGAGCATCCTACTATCGTTAACAAGCAAGCCTGGGCTACGAATGGTCTGCTGAACCTTCCGTGGCGTTTTAGTTGCAAGTTGGATTTGCAGGTTTGAATCTTCGTCGAATGTCGGGCAGATAGAGTCCCTTCAACATTCTACTGCTAAAGTGAACGTTGTAGTTCTGCAACTTCTGTGTGTATTCTCAAGGCAGTTAAGTTAGGCTGGAGGCAAAACAAACACGAACAGCACGCCGTGCGCTGATCGCTTCATATGCATTTTAGTTTCAAAAACAGACGGTTTATATTCCACAAACACTTAAAAAGCACTTGTCGTATCTGTGCAACTTCCAGGCGGCCGTCCGTGTCTGTCATATGGATGCATCTGCAGGCAATGGTATGTTTTCCAAAGCACACAAAACCGTGTTGCTTCTACCTTTTGATTCTAGGCATGGCCGCATGAGATGCGAATAGTATACATATTGACCTCGTCGAAGTTCGAATAAAGAACATGGATGATTCAAATGGCATCGATAGAAACTTCCGGTAGATAGAGCTTTTGTTCAGACATCCCACGGCTAGACTGCGCTTTGAGTTTGTCTGCCCGACGTGGAGTTTCTGGTAGCAAACAGAGGCATCGGCTGCCTCACTGAGTGGAAATCCAAGGCCACAGGCCACAGGCAACCACCCTTCGAAAACTTTTGACATTGTTGGCCCTCGGCCGCAAAATCCATTTTTGCTTACATTCCCCTCACTACAAATTCATCAAACATGCCCATTTTGTCACCTATCGATCGCATTGCTCAAAGTCCTAGACGTAAGATGCAGCCCCCAAGATGATAATCCTGCCGCTGTTTTCGTGCTAGTTCGAACGTCAAATGGCTCCGATGAAGCATAGTAGAATACAATGGGAGCCAGCGCCAGAAAAGCGACAGGCTTCTCCTAAGCATCTGGTCCAGGTATACCAGCTCGGTCGCACAGTCATAGCCAGGACAAATAGGTAGCTTGCCGAGCAAAACGGTCGCATTTGGCCGTTTCATCTGTCCGCCATGGCCGGTGACTGGGGCTGGGAGGCGTGCTTTGTGCTTTTTCATGGACGCTTGGTTCGCATGATTATGTTGTATGCTACCCCTCCCTTTCTGTCCATCCTGCATTAACTGTTGCCCGTCATATGCCTCGGTTTGTGGACGGATTCTAACATAACCGCTCGATGCTCTACAGATGCAATTGACGTGGTCCGACCATCGACAATGTTGTAACCATCTACATCGAGTGTATCTGGATTATTTGCCGCGGCACAATCATCGTCAAGAGCATAACACCAGAGACCCTGGTTGACGAACTCTTTGAGATGTGGCCCAAGTACAAGGAGCTTCTGGACTTGCCATTGGGCATCGCCTATCACACAGCATCGCGTACAGCCATCTGCCAAGACGACCCTGACCGTGACATGCGCACCGGCTAGAAGTCTGCATTCCCTAACTCCTTGTCCGACTGCGACGCAGTCTTTCCAATATCCGCATCGACACCTGCTCGAGCAACTATGTGGAGCACAACTACAGGAAGAAGGATCTCGGCATTGTCCTGCAACACGTTGACGAGTGCATCTTCATGGTCGACGGCCCAACCACTCGCCACCTTTACAACCCCCAACTGGTGTTCAGCCCCTACCGCGAGGCATATGAGGTAAAGGCTGAGGCGGTCAAGGATTTGGAATTTTGGACGAGGATGATCTGGGATTGGAGGTGCAGGATGACAGCTTCTCCCTGGCTGAGGATGAGGACGATGACATGTAGTGAGATTGAAATTAACTGACTTCTACCTCTTTCCCTGCATTATCAGTGATATCATCCTTCCCGCCATCATTTGCCCGATTGTGTGTCTTGTTAAGGAATGGATTTAACTTGAGGACTTTGGTGGACTGGATTTCATTTTGCTTTTTGTACGACACACAGCCCCTTTTGCACATATTGGTGATTTGGCTGGCAGCGGTCTGCCAGTCTTACGGAATTCTGTGCAGGATCTGTAGGCCGGCCGTTTTGGTCTCCTCCATACGCCAACCATAGCTAAGAATCATCCCAGTAAAGGGGAATAACTACTGACAGATACTACGTGACCTTTAGAATGACATTCTCTGTCCGATTTCTGCATTCCAATTGTCTCAACTGATTGGTCATCTACTCAATCCACACGCTACAAGCATTAAGAATCCATATAGAAAGTGACATCCCCAAAGGGCATTATATATTATATTTGACACCCCGTCCGTCAGAGCCCGTGACGGAGTGGCCAAACTCCTTTCAGAGGTTGCCGAACTAACTGAGATCAAAAAAGCCTTTCCGCCAATTCAGGGAGAAGGACACCTTGGGGTTTTGTCAAGCAGCGTAGGTGATAAGTCCAACGTACTTTTTATGCAAAGGGTCCCCATCGATGGCGCTAGAGATGAAAAGACAAAAGAGATCTTGTGTTTTGGTTTTAAGGAAGAGAGAGAAAAAGAAGTACCCAGAGAGTGAACGTTTCCGCCCGCATTGGTGTGCCATTGCGGAGGCAAGGCAGAAACAACAAGACAGGAAAGTAATGCAAACAAATACAAGGCAACAAAAGAGTGAGAGTATAGAAAAGGACGACTTGCAAATTCGCAGACCAACCCGCAAGCGAAACGGACAAAAAGGACCAAAACTCAAAAACTCAAAATGCACTTCCCAAAGAACTCTTTGTTGCTAAACCAAGAAAACCTCGTCGGCGGCGTCAGAAAAAAGAAACAAAAGCCAGAGACATGATTGAAAGCAGTGACTCAAGAACAAGGACTCGAAGCAGAAGCGGGTGGAAAGCAGAACCAAAGAGGCAAGGACAGAAAAAGCAGGACCCAAAACGAGGATTGAAAGAAAAGGCAGAACTCGAGCGCTGGGACAGGTTTATTGTCCCCAGCCATAGGTCGTGAAGCCGTGTCCAGCGGGGTTGCTGGAGGCAGGGGCCGGGCGAGGTGCGCCATGGTGGGGGTTAGCCGCCTGGTGGCCTTCGCTTTGCTCCTGGATCTTCTGCCTCTGGGAGTCCTTTCCATCCTTGTGGTGGTGCTTGTGGTGGTGGCGGTGGCGGCGCGGGGACTCGTCACCACCGGCGGGAACGGCGGAATCTCCCGCGGGGGCGTTTGAGCCGTGAAGGGAGCGCTTGTACACGCCCTGCGACTGGCCTCCATAACCACCCATGCCGCCGTCCATGCCGCCGCCCATGCCACCGCCCATGCCGCCACCCATGCCGCCGCCCATGCCTCCGTTCATGCCGGTCCTCATGTGGTTGGGGACCAGTCCCTGTCCCCCACCCTGTGCCAGCTGGTTGTGCCTGTTGGTACCCTTTCCAGGCAAGCAGAACATGACGTTTGACTTTGGCTTGGGCATCTGCTGGCCCTGTGAGCCGCCCAGACCGAAAGCATTGCGGACACGGCCCCACATGCTCTTCTTGCCCGGGGCGGCACCGTAGGCGGCACCGTAGGCGGCACCGCCCATTCCTTGCTGGCCCATGCCGGCGCCACCACCGTAGCTGCCGCCACCCATCCCCTGCTGGCTCATGCCATCGCCTCCGTAGCCGGCCTCAGAGCCACCACCGCCGTACTCGTCAAAGGCTTGGCGCTTGTAAATAGCGCCCAGGCCTGGCGCGTCATAGTTGCGGGAGATGCAGCCGTTTCCAAACTGCCACGAAGCCCTCTCGCCACCAATGGCGCGCTTGGAGAGGTGCTCCTGGTTGGCCTCCAGGTGGTCGTAAATGGCACGGGCCGCCAGCTCAAGAGCCGCCTCGTGCTTGGCGAGCGTGGCGTCAAAGTCCTTCTCGGGGGCCGCCTGTGCGGCCACGACCATGAGGCCGAGGGTGTAGGCGATGGTTGAGACGCGCATTTTTGTTTATTTTTTTGTCGTGACGAGGCTTTGAAAAGAGTGAAAAGCCTGATGCGTAACAATGAGTCTATAAGCAATGACTTTTTTGCGAGCTGGAAAGCAGTTACAAAGGAAAGACAAGAAAAGAAAAGAAAAAAGACAAAAAAGGAAAGTTGCCTTGTAAAACGATTGCAGACCGATGTGGGTGAGGAAAAAAAGAAGGGATTAAGGTAGGTCTAGGACTGCGGGGGATTGTTGTTATATAGGCGGCTTGACCAGGCTCATAACGCATACAGTTTCCCCATGTTTGACCGTAATTCCTGCTTTGTCGCACTTTTTTGGCCATGTCCAACCGGTAATTGGGTGGTAATGCGAGTCGCTGTGGTTTGATCTTCACCATTGGCGAATCAGCGAACTCACCCCCACGAGGTTTTCTCGTGTCCAAAAAGGTGCGCCAACCCTCCGAGAACTGAAAATAGTACCCGGGTTGACAGCAATCGACCCTCTGGGAGTGCCAAGATCCATCACAAGGACAAGGTAGGCACTCACGTGGTGTTGACGGACAACGCCGAAGAAAATCTTATGACGAGCATTGATATTGAAATAGAAAACGGTGTAGATCGCCCTGCGCCTCTTGACACTCCTCTTGTTCACTGCCAGATTGATATGCTGAATTGAAACGGCTTGGCCTTTGGGCTTGTAATTACTCGGGGTCGAGTCAGCCAAGCGTGCATGTCGTTGTCAGGATCAAATCTTCTTGATCTAGAGCATGGCTGTCCCCGGTATGTAGACCAGCAACAAGCTTGAATCGACCATCTACTTTGGTAACAAAAGCCCTATATTTCATCCCTTCGGTCCGAGGTGGGACTAAATGCATCCCATGTTTAGACGAGAAATCCATGTCTTCTTGACTCGACTGGATAGTCCGAGGGAGGGTATCATTGTTTATTCATAAGACGAAATTAAGTGGGACGTCTGTCATCTGAGTTTTGATCTGTAAAACCCAACATGTCAGTATATTTTTTTTATTTTTTATTTTTCTTTAAAATGTCAACCCCCCCAGGCATCAAGTTCGGAAATTTTCACGTGGCTTGCCATCATGCAAGACCCCGCCGCCACGCCACTGGATCACCACTACATTTTACCGTTCTCAATACTCCATAAGATCAGCAAACGAGATTGTCCAGTTCTTTGCCCTCTTGCCCAGAAATTCGGTAAATGAAAGCCGCAAAAAAAAGCAACACGACCGGGATCGGTGGTCTTGGTACTTATGCGATGTCAATGACAGCGAAAAATTACTCACGTTACTCAAAGTATGTCAAGTGCCAAGACGATTCTTGATATTGAGTTATACATAGCCTTTGCGAGTATGTCATCTCAAAAGGTTGTCGCGGGAAAATAGATGTAATTGCAAGAAAGTCATGCAACCCACATCCGACCGGAATTTTTATCCCCTAGGTGTCTTGAACGTCTTGCCATCGCAATATTGAACCCACCCGTTCAATTGAAGATCTAAAAACAGCAGAATAAAACAGTTAGAATACACCGCACAGTCAATACGATTCGGAAAACTTGCTTTTAATAACAGTACTCATCTTGGAAATGTCCACATCCGGCCCGCTCCAGTCCGGACTCTTTCGACACCACTTGCCAAGATCCTTTAGGGGCGTCTCGTCGGCGTCCTTTTCCATGCCGGCTGGGTACTCGATGTGGAACACTGGCTTGCCGGCCTCGATGAACTTGAGAAACATGTTGCACTCCTTCCAGGCGGCGCACTCCTCGTTGACGGAAAAGTGAACGTCCGAGATGACGTCGTCAATCACCTCGGCCGCGTTCTTCAGCCCCGTCGACATTTTGTACTTGGCCGCCTCGGCGGACAAGAACTTGACAAAACTGGCGGTGGAGGCCTTGTCGAGGCGGAACGTGGACGGGCCTTGGTCGTTGACTGGGGCCTCGAGCTGTGCTGGGTTAGACAAGTCAGGTATATGTGGTAAAAGGAAACAAAACTGACATAGCCGTCAACGTTGTCCGGGTCAATCGCATCGCATCCCACATCCGCAGCAATCTTGATCCTCTTGGCCATCACATCCCGGATATCAGGACTGTTGATGTTGAGCCAAGTCTCGTTCCAGTTATTCATCCTGTTGCCCTTGTCCGCGGCCTTGAAATCCCCCGCGTCGGGACGCCAACCCTCGTACGTGCCCGCGCTAAAGTAGCAAATGACCTTTTTGCCGAGCGAGTGCAGCGCCGCGATGGTCGAGCCGTCGGTGCCGTTCTTGGTGTTGTCAAACAGGTCAATGTCGTACACGTCGACATGGCTGGGCTCGACTGCGGGAGACTGCGGGTTGATGGTGAGCGGGTGCTTGAGGACTATCTGCCACGTCGTCCCCACGGCTGGCTTCCACATTGAGGCCCGCGACTGGGGTTGGGAGTCGCGTGGCGCCAGTGGTATAGAAATTGCTTGAGCGGATACCGCGACAGCGAGAGTGATTCCTGACGAGAGATGCATTTTGGCCATGTGAATTCCTCAACAAGACTGGAAGAGTGTTTGTGATTAAAGGTCAAGAGACTTCCGGGTGTGACGAGCTTGATGCTATCGTATTATATGTTGCAGCGGCAAGTACGGCGTCGTCCCAAAGGATTGCCTGGAGATATCTTGGCGACACGCCGCAGGCCATGATTGCTAGGGTCGTTGGCTGTTGCCTACCTTGGCGAGACACAGTTGCTGTATTTAGCACTTCCATTGATGTTGAGCCTCACTGTCGGAAAATTACCACACCGAGAAATATTCCAATTTCCTCGAGCATCAAGATTGAATGCGGTCGCGACACTGTTGTAGCCAAATTGAACGTCCAACCAAAGTTTTTATCCTGCACGGCATTCTGATGGAGATCGGATCAAATGTCGTCGGTTGTCTTGTGGGCTTCGCATTTTGGAGAAATGTGGACGTCAGAGCTTGGCATTTGGCACAGCCCGCCAGGAACCGTCAGAACCATACTCAGAGTTACTGAACTTACCTTTCCCACCCAACAAGCTGGTCTGTGCAGCAAGATAACGCAAAAGCAGCCGTTCCGTGGGTGTGGCAGATGCAACGTTAAACATTGGAGGATGAGTAATTTTCGCCCGTTTTTGGTGACAAAACCACCATATCCTCGCGCGCTCGAACCCAGATTATAGATATATTTGGCCGCAGTATAAACACAAAAGCAAATCCTGGCCCGTAGCTTGGCATTTGGTCGGTATATGCATGCACATGCATTATCTGCGAAATATAAACGCCCGTAAATGGTACAAAACATTTGCGCACTGGCCAGGGAGTTCAATAAGATACTGCAAGAAAATCTTGGTTCAGCGGGAGCGGCCCGTGTAAAGAAAAGATCTGTCGATCTCCACTGCAGACTTTTGTGTGACATTTTTCCCCTTGCAGCTGCTTACTGAACCCTTGCACGTTTTTTTGTGCGTTTATAAAATTTTGCCAACAGCCAAGCACTGTTGTTCCATCCAGCCTCGGAATGTAAACATGCCTACCCTCTAACCGTTTAAATAAAAAGAGTTAGTGAAGACTTTGTTTGTATATACAACCTCACCTCTATGATTACTACAAATAAGCCAATTTGCAAAAAGAAAATAATATCATGAAGTTCACTTCATGATATTTGATCAATGACAAGAGTGGGACTTGAACCCACGCGGATTGCTCCATAGGAAGACATGATACTCATACGAGAACACCTTAATCCTACGCCATAACCAACTCGGCCATCTTGCCTTGAGAGGTGATGGAGTCTGGAAGCATCGGAGTGTGGTTACGTGGACTGCTTTCACCAGGCGGTAGTTACAATTTTTTCTGCGGAGACCTCGACATGGATTGACGTTGGAAGTATTCCCTGAAGATAGCCCTGATGCCAGTACTGTTAGTGTCAGGGAATCCCTCGTCTGCATCAGATACTACTACTTGGGGGCTGTTCGTTGTGGGCCCCCTCAAAGAGGGGGTTACAAAACCTTGATTTTCGAAAAAACCGTGGGCCACCCCGCATCAGTTTTTTACCTAGAAAATCGTTAACAATTTAACTTATGCCGAGTGTAATCCCGTTCCATAACAACACAATTGCACTTACCGCAAATATACCTATATCATGACGTCCCCAGAATCTCAAGCTATCTTAGGAGCCCGCATGTATGCCCAATATGTCGAAACTCACCGCAGTAGGGCGGATACCGCGCGGGAGGGCAGATCCAAGCCAGAATCGCTACGATCGTTCTGTAAAAGGAACGGTTACCCGTATTCGAGTACTCAGCGGCATGCTCGTAATCTCCTGATCAATGGCATTCCTAAGATATCGATAAAGCGCAGCGGGCGGCCTTCATTGTTGACTGATGCTGAAGATCAAGCTCTCGTTGCGTATATCATGCAGCTTGATAAACTTGGTGCATATCCCGACTCACAACACGTAATATCTGCGGCCAATCTGATGCGTCAGTCACGTATACCGCCCTGTGGTCCAATTCAAATGAACTGGTACGGCCGTTGGCGTAAAAAACACCCGGAACTGCGACTTACCAAACAACAACCCGTCGAGATTACTCGCCTTAGTTGGGAGCAACAGATCGATCTTGTGGAGGCCTGGTATCGCCGCACGGCGGCTCATGCGGTAGAGCTTGGGATCACGGCTTCAGCGGCCTGGAACGCTGACGAATGTGGTACTAGAATCGGTGTGAGAGATGGCCGGATACCGGTATTGGTCGTGACGAAAAAGAGGCATGAAAAGCCACGCACCGCGGATCCGGCTAACCGTGAGAGTTGTACGTTGATAGGCGGTGGCAACGCTGTTGGGCAGTCGCTACCGCCCTTCTGTATCTTCACAAAGTGGCCAACGAGCGATTGGCTTGATCTGGATCTGCCTGAGGGTATCGTTTTTACGCGGTCAGAAACGGGGTTTTCCAACGGAGATATCCAGCTCACCTGGATACAGCATTTCAACCGGTATTCGTGGCCAGAAGTTGCTGCCGTGCAATCGATCGGATCTCCCACGTTGAAAGAGTGGTTTGGTCATGACTTTGACGTCAGATTCGACTTTGTGAACCGCACTGCGGCCAAAATCGATCCAAATTCACAGCGGGCCAAAACACGTATTTGGAGGTGGCTTTTTCTCGACGGCTTTACCGGCCACTTTGGCATGGAGATACTTGATTATTGCCTCAGATTTGATATCGAGATCGTTATTTTACCGCCTCATTCAACGCATTATATGCAGCCCATGGACGTATCCGTGTTCACTCACCTGAAAAACGAGTTGCAGGCGGTCCTGCATGAGCATATAAACACCGGTATTCCGGTGTTCACCCGCTCAGATTTCGTTGCTGCGATTCGAGTAAGTCGTTTTCGATCTACAGGTTAATTTAGCGGTAAACTGATATATCTTCCCTTAACTTAGCGCTGCTGGCAAACGGCTTTCACAACTGGCCACGTAATAAGCGGTTTCCAAGATACAGGCTTGTTTCCTGTCGACGGCACCAAAGTGCTCGCCAAACTGCGTGGCCACGCCACGGCAGCGAATACACCGCGATATCCGGACTCCCTTCCTACCGCTGAACGATTTTCACGGGCCAAATATGCGGCAAGCCGTATGGCGGCCAAGGCGCACCACTTTAGTTCAGATACCGTTGATGCTATCTCGGATTTACAAGCCGTTGCCAACGAGGCGATCATCCTACAGCAACGCGTTGCCCAAGAGCAGACGAATAAGCAAAAACGCCTTCAACGCGCTTCACGTTACAAAGTCAAAATGACGTTGAAGTCAAAAGACAAGCAGTTCCAGACCGCTAATACGTTAGAAGATATGCGGGTCGCTCACGAAGCCAAACAGGCGTTGATCGAGGAAACAGCCCTATACCAACAAGAAAAGTTCGTCAGAGATGCGTGGTATAGGGATAAGAATCAGGCTATTCAACGCTGGCGAGAAACAGAGGGCATGCCCAACGGGATTAAGATACAACAGAAGAGATATCTGGAGGACCTCGGCTTCACGCCGGAGAACGTTCCGGCGGTCAGGGAACGCCCTGGAAAAAGGAAGAAGACCGATTCACAGCCCTCACAGTCATGGTTCGTCGATAAAGGGCCAATTTCAGCTGGAAATACAAGTACCCAGATCAATATTACCGTGGATACCGACTTTGCCTGTTCTATCAGCATATGCGTATCACGATCCTCGCAATCAGCCTCACCTCCCGCCCCAAACAGGCCTTCCAAACCGTTCCCACGGTATATACCATTGGCTACACCCTCTCCCCGTCAACTTCAGGATACGAGACCGCTTGAAGACCGTTCCTCGCCGCCAATACCGGGTGGTAGAAAGGATGAGTTGGAAGTACCCGGGTCGCCTTGTGACCGCTTGAGCGACCGGAAAAGGGCGATTGAGCCAAAACTCCAGAAATAGATATCTACAGCGCAATTCACGGCTTCAATTTATCTGCAAATTCTAACCTTTTTCGTGGGTGTAGTGTTTACGAACGTGAATCGAACTTTCATGAGCTACTTTGTTAGCGATCTGCTAACAAATTTGCTGGCCCACGGTTTTTTCGAAAATCAAGGTTTTGTAACCCCCTCTTTGAGGGGGCCCACAACGAACAGCCCCCAAGTATATTTACCGGCGAGACACTTCGTCAGGTATGTCTTGGTCAGAACATTCGAGACATTGGTCTCTGGAATATGCATGGAAGCCAATAGCCATTTTGGAAAAAGCATTACCCGCCACTGGAAGGAGGAATTAGAGACATGTCAAAGAAGCACTTGATGTTTTATATAGAAAAAGGGGCTCAGTTTGCGAGATTATGCGTTGACACGATTTGATCATGCCAATAAGTCCTCAACTTAGAAAAATCGGAATATATTGCAATCGCATCGGGCCTACCCCTTAAAGCATCAACTTCCATATGTTTCTCTTGACTGGCCATGGGAGCCATTAAAGTCAGCTAATCTTGCATTAATCAATTCCTCCAGGATGTTTAACTAATTGCACTCTACACGGTCCAAACCTTGAATGACTAGGTACCTATACAAACGCACTCAAAACGCACATTTCTAGGAGCTCCGTTTTACTGTAAAAATGATCGAACTCACTCAAGGCATTTAAATTGACCTAAATCACCTTGTTTGACTCCACCAGCACACGATAATCAAAAATTATCATCAAAGAAAGATATCCTAGTTTTCACCAAACCTCACGTGATCATATCCACTATGTCTTGTTACCAGAGGTAATCACAGTGTTACGTTGATGCTACGTCGTACTGTAACTTTGTATGCGGGCCTTCTCCGCAGCCCACCTTCGCGGGGTCGTCTTGGTTGGAGCGCATACAGACAGAACAAGAGCACTGAGCCTCTGCCCGGTTACATCAGATCAATTCAATTGATGGACCGCCAACCGAGCAATGGCGGGGCATGGTGCCTCATCTTGTGCTAGTCACGTTTGCGACGAGCACGATTCTCTCCTCGAACCATTCCTGTCCAGTTTGGAAAGTGCACAATTCCTGTAGCGGTTGACAAATTCTGAAGCTCGAGGCAATTTTCATCGACCATTTTTGAGCAGCTGTGATATCTCTGTGACTACCACTGTAACCAAACATGTCCGGCCCCGTGCCCCAGGCCCGGTCCCTGGCCGACATCTACCCCGAAGCCGCGCTCGATGTCCAGAGAACCCGTTGGCAAAACCTGGTGTCGCGCTTCGAGTCGCTGTATGGCCACCCGCCCGCCTTCATCGCCCGCTCGCCGGGTCGCGTCAACATCATCGGCGAGCACATCGACTACAGCTTGTACTCGGTCTTGCCCATGGCCATCACCGCCGACTGCCTGATCGCAGTGTCACCCACGGCGGCGGCCGGCAGCGACACGTACAAGGTGCGCCTGGCAAACGTCTTGCCGGAAAAGTTCGCCGCAAAGGACCTCGACCTCCCCGTCAAGGGCGATGTCGAGATCGACAGCACCGTCCACGAGTGGACCAATTACTTCAAGTGCGGCCTCAAGGGTGCCACGGAGCTGCTGCGCAAGAAGCACGGCGAAGGCTTCGTGCCCACGGGGATGGAGGTCTTGTTGGATGGCTCCGTTCCAGCCGGCGGTGGTCTCAGCTCCAGTGCTGCCTTTACCAGCACCACTGCTCTTGCTGTGATGGTTGCCAACGGCGAAAAGAACATTGACAAGAAGGAACTTACCGAGTTGGCTATTGTCAGTGAGCGTGGCGTTGGTGTCAACTCTGGCGGGTATGTACCACCCCAATGATCTTGTCCTTTTGTCCCATGCTAATTCCCACCAGGATGGACCAATCCGCCTCCGTCTTCTCCCAGCGCGGTTCTGCCCTCTTCGTCTCCTTCACCCCTACCCTGACCGCCAAGCCCGTCTCCTTCCCAACCACCAACCCGGAGCTCTGCTTCGTCATCGCCCAGTCCTTTGTCACGGCCGACAAGTTCGTCACGGGCCCGATCCACTACAACCTCCGCGTGGTTGAGTGCAGCCTGGCGGCCGCCTACCTAAACGCCGTCCTCAACGCTCCAGGCCACACCCTGCCCACCGACTCGTCCCCTCTCGGCGTCTCCCTGCACGGTTTCCACGAGACCTACTTTGCCCTGCGCGAGGCCGACGGCCAAAAGGTCCCCATCGCCGTCCCGGAGCAGCTCGCGCTGCTGCTGGCCCTGACCCGCGCCACCCTGACCAAGGACGAGGGCTACACGCGCGACGAGGTCGCCGCCGCCCTGGGCATCACGGTCGACGAGCTCAACGCCCGCTTCACTTCGCGCTTTCCCGTGCGCGCCGAGAGGTTCAAGCTCCGCCAGCGCGCCGAGCACGTCTTCTCCGAGGCGCTGCGCGTCCTCGAGTTCATGAGCCTGCTGCAGCAGGAGCCCGCAGCCGGCAGCGCCGACGACACGGCTGTGTACAATGCGCTGCTGGGCGCCAAGCTCAACGAGACGCAGGACTCGTGCCGTGATCTGTACGAGTGCAGCTGCCCCGAGATCGACACAATCTGCGCCACGGCCCGCAGCGCCGGTTCGTATGGTAGCCGGCTTACGGGAGCCGGGTGGGGCGGGTGCAGTGTGCACCTGGTCCCGGCGGACAAGGTCGACGCCGTCAAGGAGGCGTGGGAGAAGGAGTACTACTCCAAGATGGACCTCACGCCCGAGCAACGCGAGGGTGCTGTCGTTGTCAGTCGGCCTGGTAGCGGAAGTGCCGTCTTTGTCATCGGTGAGGGTAGTCTGAGCTGAGGTACCGGATGCATGCCGTGTATATAGGTTGTAATCAATTGAAATATCAATATCATCAGTACCGAGTGATGTGATGCCGTGTTGGTATGCATTGTTATTGTATATGCCAACATTGACCCGAGTAAAAGCCTCATCCACTCACGGGACATCTTGAAAATTTGCGTGTACGCTAGATTTACATCATTATAAACAAAACAACAGACTGGATCTGGAACAAATCACCCTAGAGAAAAATCCATTGTTCAAATCAAGCTGTAGATCCAGCCCCTTTGGAACTCACGGTCGGGTCAAAGTTCTTCACGGTGCGGTTCTTGATCGCCTGCACCCGCCTGTACTTGACATATAGCGACATGGCATCCCGTAGAACGACAAACAGGCAGGTGCCGACTAGACTCCGGCCCCAGGTGTGCTGCAAAAGTCCCTTGGGTTGACCCTGCTTGCTGACCCAGCGCGCCGGTAGTGTCAGACGAAGGGCCTCGCCCATGGCGAAGGATATCTGCGGCATGAGGAGGGCTGAGACGGTGCCGTTGATTATCCTGGACCACGTGCTGATTCCGGCTCCTTCTACCCGACGTTGACGCGGCTGCTCGGCTGGCTGATCTTGTTGAGCTTGAGGTTGTGGTGCCGGCTGGATTGCGGGTGGAGGATCTGCCGCCTCTTGGGCAGTGGCTTGATCTGCGGCAAGTGCTTGTTGTGGTGGAATATCGTTCTCGGCCTGAACATCAGGCTCTTGTCCAAGCACAACCTCTGCGGCAACGGGCAGGGTTCCGTCGTTGACCGCCGGCTCTGGCTCATTTCTGACGGGAGCCTGGGCTACGGCCATGTTCCCAGCCTCCTCGATCTGACCCTGCGGAGCTTCCTCATCTTCGTCGTTCGGGACTTGCAAATTAATCTCGAGTTCGAACTCCACACGTTGGTCATCACCATCACCCCCATCACCGTCCTGTTCGCCCTCGTCATCATCCAACCCAAAGACCAGCGCTATCGCGAGCGCCA
Source organism: Pyricularia oryzae 70-15 (assembly GCF_000002495.2). Classification (NCBI taxonomy): domain Eukaryota; kingdom Fungi; phylum Ascomycota; class Sordariomycetes; order Magnaporthales; family Pyriculariaceae; genus Pyricularia; species Pyricularia oryzae. The sequence goes on along the minus strand of NC_017844.1, from coordinate 5,219,661 downwards.
TGATCCTTCCAAGGCCTGCCTCCCACACATTAACACCGCGGTCTCGGTTGTTACGTCGACGTTGCCCGCCCTGTTGCGGCCTTTGCTGATCCTGACCCTCCTGCTGCTGCTCCAGGTGAGTCTCCTCTTGCGGCGAGTCTGGATCCCTGCCGCGAATTGCGGCGTTCAGCCTCCTTTCCAAGCGACCAAACAACGTGTAGTACACGTGAGAGTAGCAAAGACTGACTGCCGGCATGGCGGTCAAGGCCCACTCGGGACTCGGTGGCCAATGCGGAACGTTATCCTTGGCGGTCATTAACACGCTCGACTGCGATTGTGAGTCAGTAAACGCTCGCCAATGAGACAAACGTCAGATACAAGTATAACACCTACCGCGAGGGAAACCGGCAGCAAAAGATTGCCGATACCGGAGAAAGCCTTTGATATGATCAAAGCAGGCCCTATGGAAGCAAGTGCCCATAACTTGAACATGTGAACCGTGGCAAACCTAAGCCCGGCAGATGTAGCAAACCACCTCGGGTCCAGCGGCCTCTGGATGCCGTCCAACCGCCACTTGCGCACCGCAGAGAAGCTACCCGCAAACGTGGCAACCGAAAAGTCACCAAACTTGACCATGGCACTAAAGGTGGAGCCGCCGACGAAACAGACGAGCAGGACGGGCGACACGGCGCTATAGGTCTGCAGCGCGCGGTCCCTCAGCCAGAGCGCCGGGTCGAACGGCTCAAACACCTGTATATTGCCTTTGCAGGCCGGACACTGCAGGGTGCTGGCGCGGCGGCCTCGGCTCCGGTTCGCGCCGCCGACGGCTTCCATCTCTGCCACCCAGCGAAGCATGCAGCTCTGGTGCGCCTCGAGGGTGCACGGGCAGGGATTCACCCAGTCTTCATTTTCGGGAGTCTCGGTCGAGTCGAGCAGACAGATAAAGCATTGCCGCAGCGGAGAGGATTGGTCGGCTGTTGTCATGGTGCCGTTGGATTGCTGGGTTGGATCGGAAGACATGGGAGGGACGGTTAGACAGACTATGCCTCCCGACTGGGAGGCGTGGTGATTGTATTCGATGAGCCCAAAGACGGTTGGGTACCGAGGCGGTTGTGATTATTAGTAGCGAGCAACGTAAGATAAATTGTTGTAAAGGTGCCTTGCTTAGGTATTGTGGCAGGTAAAAAGCAACGGCACGCCGTTGAGCTGAGTGAGAGGGTAGACGTCACTTGTCCAATTTGCTGGCGAGAACGCTGCAGATTAACAGGGAGACCCACTGGGCGGATCTAGAGCTCCAAGTGGGGCATGCGGTAAGGCAAGTCCCGGCCAATGACATCGAATGAGAGTATTTGGGAATAATTGCCCTTTCCCTTACTTTGCAGCTGCTGTTTGCGATGCAGCTTGTGAATCTCAGAAATATTGCTTGGTTAGATAGAAATGTAGAGGAGCATAATTACGGGAAAGATTGGGGAGACAAGCAGAGACTCTTGGTGAAGGACAGAATAAGAGGCAGGACTGCTAGCAAAAACCTTGTAACCAAACATTGTTACCAAAAATTGTAACCAAAAACGGATGTCGCGGTTGACAAAAACACACAGCAACCTTCAGACTGCGACCTTCTTTGTGTATTCTCTGCCTGTATCACTGAAACACACGTGTGCACCTTGAACGTAAAAGCAATGGAAGGAAAGAGGATTTTGTCTGGGACAAACGATTATTATTTTCCCTCCACCCATGGAACCCAGTGAAGCCATCCTAAAATTACTGGCTAATTATTCGGCAACCCACAAACGCCCATGATCCTTGTCACCAAGAGGGTCTGTTTACTCCCCCACTAATCCCCAGCACGTTTGTGCAGGGGTTCTAATCAGCGATTCTGGACCCCTCCATCGGCTTCTGTGGAGGGCAACTCAGCTTCCTCCTACGCGCCCCTCCGCGTCAGCTTATTTCCACCGCCTACACCTGTCCTGACCTGAGATAATTTTTACCCCAAAGCAAACTGGTACTCTTTTGACGGCGGAAAATTCAAACAATGGTATGTGTTGATCACTTTGTGAAACCAATCACACCCCACGATGCCGGTTCACCGCATTGATGCTAACATGTGGTCACCCATCTCCAGTCAACTACATCACAACAGCGCCTGGCGCTGGCCATCTGCGACTTCCTAAACACCTCGGCCAAGGATGGAACCCTTGCCGCGGACGATAGCGAGTCAATCGAGGTCGCTGTCAACTGCATCGCCGAATGCTTCAAGGTCGACCCCACAGACAAGGCGGCCGTGACGGCTGCCGTCGGCGACCAGAACCTGTTGAAGATCTATGGCGTCTACGAGAAGCTCAAGGGCACCGGTTCCAGCAGCAGCGCTGCCAACAGCAGCGCCCCCGCACCTGCCGCCTCGGCCGCACCCACGGATGAGCAGAAGAAGCAGGCCGACGCTCTCAAGTCCAAAGGCAACGCCGCCATGGCGCAAAAGGACTACCCCCAGGCCATCGACCTGTACACCCAGGCCCTGGCTCTGCACCCCGGCAATGCCATCTACCTGTCTAACCGTGCCGCCGCCCACTCGGCCGCCAAGGACCACGAGTCGGCCCGCGCCGACGCCGAAGCTGCCGTCGCCGTCGACCCCAACTACACCAAGGCGTGGAGCCGCCTCGGTCTGGCGCGGTTCGCGCTCGGCGACGCCAAGGGCTCCATGGAGGCCTACCAGAAGGGTATCGAATACGAGGGCAACGGTGGCAGCGATGCCATGAAGAAGGGCTTCGAGACCGCCAAGAGGCGCGTCGAGGAGATGGACCTGGACACCACCCGCGGTCCCGGAGGTCCGGGCGCTGGTGGCATGCCCGACCTGAGCAGCTTGGCCAGCATTTTGGGTGGTGGTGCTGGCCGCGGCGAGGGCGGTGGCATGCCCGACTTTGCCAGCATCATGCAGAACCCCATGTTTGCGTCCATGGCTCAGAACCTCATGAGTAACCCGGACCTGATGAACAACCTCATGAGCAACCCCAGGCTCAGGGAGATGGCCAACTCTTTCGGAGGAGGTGGTGGCGGTGGTATGCCGGATATGTCGCAGCTCATGTCTGACCCGTCGATTGCCGAGATGGCAAGGTCGATGATGGGAGGTGGCGGTCCTGGTGCTGGTCCCAATGCCGGTCCCGGTGCCGGTCGGGGTAGCCAGTAGAGAATATAGTGGGTCTAAGCGTTGAAATGGCAAATACAAGATATCATGAAGCTAGTAATGGAAGTTTTATTGCCATGGGGCCCGCCAAACCTATAATGCCCAGACTATTCCTTTAGAGAAACTTTGATTGTGCTTGTGGCTTTACCTGTCGTGGAACTCTGCGTACTCGTGATTATTATATACCTGTATTTACGTGGTACTCATCATCCAGTTTTAGCTCGGTTTTGCGATCAAGATTGATATTATGCGTGTCAAATTGGCTACCCCGGTAATGTGCACTGTACTCAAAGCAATTTCTTCTATTTTTCGATCCTGAAGGCCAGGCCTGGAAGCAAAGAGGCCTGTCCACTCAAATTGCCCGTACTTTGTCCAAAGTCCGGGGTTGCCTACCACCACGTGCCCACTGACGCGCGTGTCTTACAACACAGAGCACGACGTCATCATATTCAAGGCAGGCTTATAAAGTCTACGCATACCACACCACTCAGGACTATTTCCGATTACACCATAACACTCAATAACCAAAATTTGCATTGAACATAATTGAAATTGAAAGACCAAAAACAAATCCACCACAATGCCTCTCGTCGTACCAGGAGTTCAAACCGAGGCCTCGTCGGCTGACAAGACCGAGGAATTCACCATGAAGCTGGCGGGCAAGAAGATTGACGAGATTGACAAGGACAAGGTGCGTGCCTTCCTACTTCGCAATAAGATCATACCCGTGACCTCGGTTTAGGAACGGCGACGCTGACAGCATCCGCTTATTACAGGATCTCCCCAAGGAGCACCGCATCATTCACCCAGGCCAGATGGTCACCAAAGATTACAACCCTGATCGCCTCAACGTTCACGTTGACGACAACGGCATCGTCTCGCATGTCGCTCACGGTTGAACTTGGGTGTAGGAGGATTGACAAGAATTGGCGGAGGGGTAGGGGCGGGGTAGCTTAAATTAATGGAGGCGTTATTGCCGTCCTCAACCTATACTGATACCATGAGATTGTAGACTGGCAGCCTTTTTACAATTCCATGGAATCCTAATAAACCACTCATACTAATATTTACTGTGTCTGTATGCTCGTTGGAATGCAAAGATGGGAGAGCTTGAACTACTGCCATGCTGTGCATGCAATGTAATTCTTCACGCAGTTTTCCTTTCCCATTTCCATTTGCGCGATTATCACATCTAGAATCCGGTTCGAGAGCCCATTCGGGAAATGTCATTCACAAGTCCTTCTTATAAACAACCATAGCAATCATGTACCTAATTACAGCCTAGGTCTCCTCAGTCGAGGCGATTGATAGCCCCACCATGCAAACCAGTGACGACATGCAGACAGGGATGCGATAAGCCACGATAACAAACCGCCGCTCCAAAAAGTCATAACCCCGCGTCGCAGAGGGGCTTCCAATGCCCCGGCGCGTGTTGGATCGATCCATACCAATGTGAGCAAGATCTAAGCCTTCGACAATCTGTCGATCCACGCGCGACATCCAGCTCAAGTTTCCAAAGTCACTTTTGGCCACTTGGAGCAGTGCCCATTCCCAAATTGCCGTATTCATTGCACTATTCCTAAACACTAAAAGGCCTTTGGGGCCTATAATACCTTCAAGATGTTCAAAACCTCGTGAGTAATTCCCAGCTCCTCCTACATGGAACCACCAGCATAATCACCCATAACCAGACTATTATAGACACCACCAATTCATTCCCCCCAAACAGGCTAGTTAGCCACTAACACATCTCATCTCTAGCCTAACCGCTTCCCCGAAGCAAAAAGTAAAATCCTCGGCCCAGCGCGCCGTCCGCCAGCAGCTGCTGGAACGGTATCCGCTCCTGACGCCCTTTATCGACGAGATCCTGCCCAAGAAGTCGTCGCTCGAGCAGATGAAGCTTCCGCACCCGGACCGTGTGATGCTCTACGTCATCGACGGCCAGCCCGTCTGCTTCCAGTACGACCTCCCCTCGGGCGGTACCGCCATCCTTCCGCACCTCAGGCTCGTCCACCGCTTCCCCCAGGCCTTTCCGACCGTCCGCATCGATAGGGGAGCTATTCGGTTTGTTCTCAGTGGTGCCACCCTTATGGCGCCTGGTCTGACCAGCAAGGGAGGCCGGTTGCCGCTCGTCGAGGGCGAGCCGGGGGATAAGGTGGATGATGATGGCCACTGGGGTCGGGAGTTGGAGAAGGGTGAGGGTGTGGTGGTTACTGCCGAGGGGAAGGAGGAGGCTTGTGCGGTGGGATTGTTGGTTGCTGGGACCAAAGAGGTTAAGGAGAAGGGCAAGGGGCCTGTCGTCGAGGATGCGCATTACCTTGGTGACGGACTGTGGACGTTACAAGTCGATTAAAGGATGGGATCTGCCTTTTCGGTAGTGGGTGGGACATGTCAGTAATGAGCCAAGCGGACCACATGTTGAGGGAAGCTGAAGCTATATATATGAGCTCAGTCAGCATGCCCGGACATGATTCTGGGTATTTGTGGTGGTAGCATACTGGTTCACCTCAGTGTGCATGAATTAAGAACCTCATTCGCGCCAAGGCTTTGAGGGGCACAAGGTTAAGCCGTATTCTCATGGGTTTAGACAGCCCAGACATTAGCGTACCCAAACGACATCCGACGCCGGAAAAGGCGTTGAAAGAAAATGAGAAACTATCCAAAAGAATTTATAAAAATTATCCAGAAAACGCCTTGCTAAGTGAATATTTATATATGCAATATTTTTAACACATGTTAGCGCGACTGCAAGAACATACCCGGTCGCTATGAACCCGACCCGTCGTTCTTCTTTGGCCCACTGCTCGTCTCACTCTGCCCTCCAGCGCCGCAAGTCTGCAGCCTCGCCGCCTCGGCCTCCAGCTCCATCTTCTCGTCAAAGGTCAGGTCGCTCTTCATGCGCCCGATGCGGGTGAACAAGGTGGCAATGACCAAGGCGGTGGCCGAGCAGCCGACGCCAAGCCAGAACGCAACCTTGAAGCCCTCGGCCTTGTCCTTGTCCGCGTCGCCCACCTTGGTCGACTCGACGATGAGGTCGGCCAGGCCGAGGTAGAAGCCTATGCCGAGGAAGACGAGGGTATTGATGAGGGCGCCCGCCAGGCCCTGGCGGTGGCTGGGCAGGGCGGTCGTCATGAAGACACTCGAAATGTTGAACGATATGTCGATTCCCAGCGTGCCGCCGATCATGGCCGTGAAGACCCACGCCCAATAGTTGAGGGCAGCAGGGTCCGAGGGGATCAGGGCAAAGAGCAGTACTGATGCCAGGCTGCCGGCGGCGGAAATGACGAGCAGGAGGTGGGATGGGATGCGGTGCAGGACTATGCCGCCCATCACTGCGAGGATCGTACCGCCGACCGCCATGGGGGTGAACCATGCTGCTGTGAGGAGGGGTGGGTGGCCGATTACTTCTTGGATGCTGAGTTGGCGGTGATATTGGGTTAGTGGACGTGGTTGTGGTAAGCTGGTTGGGATTGTGACTTACTAGAAGCTGGCGTAGAATTGGAAGATTCCGAAAGAGCCGTAGATGTTGAACAGGCCGAGAACCATGGGAGTCATATATTTGGGTGCAAAGAGATCAAAGGGTCTGCCAAAGACAAGTTAGCATATTTCGGGCAGGCAGACGCTCCTGAAGCTGCAAATGGCCGAGCAGATGTCTGGTCTTTGTGGGGAATTTTCACGCCGGGTCATCCATCACTTACACGAGAGGCTGCTCTGCTACCCATCCCTCCACATACACCGCACAACCCAGGATCAAAACACCCAGGATGAGTGTTACATACACATAGGGTGTTGCAAACCCTTGAGGAGCATGAGCACCTTGCGTAATGGCAAAGACAAAAAGGAGCAGACCGGGCAGGATGGTAGCCACGCCCAACCAGTCCATCTTCATCTCCGCCTTGCCCTCCTTGGACACCGGCCGATCCTTGAATTCCTTCGGAATGGCAAAGAACGAGGCAACCGAGATGAGAAAGAGAATGATGGTGCCGATCCAGAAATACCACCGCCAGTCCAGAAACTCGGCCAGGGCGCCACCGGCCAGCGTGCCGACGAAGAAGCCGATAGGAGCAAAGGAGCCGTAGATGCTAAAGACCATGTTCTTGCGCGGACCCGGACGGTACATGGAGCCGAGCAGCATGACGCCCGAGGGGAGGAAGGCGGCGGGGCCGATCCCTTGCATGGCGCGGGCGACGATGAGCGCCACGTGGTTGGAACAGAAGCCGGCGATGAAGATCCAGAGGGTGTACCAGAGCATGCCGAACAGGAAGACGGTGCGGCCGCCGTACATGTCGGCGATGCGGCCAAAGGCGAAGAGCAGGGCGCCGGTGACGAGAGTGAAGACGCTGGCCGGCCAGGTCTGGGTCCCGGGCGGCATGTTTATGCTCTGGGAGACGTTGGGAAGCACGATGATGAAGCCGCTGATGAAGAACTCGGCCATCAGCATGGAGCCCAAGATGGAGCCGCAAAAACACCACTCGTGCCACCATGAGGAGAATGCGGCGGGACGTTGGCGGCCGAGACGCTCGAGCTCCTCCTCCGTGATGCCGGCCGGAGCCGGGGCGGGTACGCTGTCATCGGCAGTGATGGGGGCTGTGGGGACATCTGTGGGAGATGCTGCCCCGGGTTGGGGACTTGACCTTGACATGGTGGGAAAAAGTAGTAACAATGTTTGCGGCAGAGGATTAGTCTACATCTAGAGGATGCTTTTAGGACTGCGATATGTGGCAAATGATGAAAAAGACCTGCTTCTCGTGGAAGATGATATATATGTTATTAGATGGTGTGGACTTGCAAGAGTCATATTCTTCAGTTCATTAGTTTTAACAAGTACTTGACTTTGCTGCCTTGAATCTATTCAGAAGCGTATTTGTAAAACCTAACCGCAAGGATTGTCTTTTGCACAAACCCTTTCTCTCCACATGAGTCTTGGCAGCTATATGTAGTAAGTTAGGGCGTGGAGCGAAGACGCCGGATGCAACCCAGACCCAAATTCCCGGCTCGGCTCCATTGTATGATGAATTGCCGCTGGAGGCGTGGAAAACCCTGGAACATGCTTGCAATCCACGAGAGCCGGCATTCGGGAATGACAGTTCACAAGCATTAGTTTGACCGAGCAAAGTCAGTGAACTTAGTGTACGAAAAGCAATTGGTGAATTAAAATTGCGTGGCTGTATGGTCCGAAAGTTTCCAAACCCCCCCCCCCCCCCCCCCCCCCCCCCACCCCATCGGTTCGCGCAAAAACATGAAGAAAAAAAAAGCCAAAAAAGTCCATGACATATGACATGGATGATGAAAGGAAAATGTCGTTGTGCATTCGGATGTCATGAGAACCTGGAAGGAAAGAATGGACCCACCAAACATGAGTCTTGGCTGCCGTATTTGGACTAGCGGAGATCTGAGTAATGTGATCTCCTTTGCCCGCCCACCAACGAATACCTTACCTGACGTCGCCACGGGAAAAGCATGGATGCTCCGAACGAAGACTTTCAAACAAACAACGTTGGTTGGTAAGGTACCAACCTAATATGTTTTAGGTACTTAACAAGTTGACTTGCAGCGTTTCGACCTCGCGTCCGCCATCGTGCCCGACTGATTGGTTTGATTCGACCCATAGGTTTCTCGATTAAACCCGATGCGTTACCATACCGGTACTAAAATCGGCAGCCAAGATGCACCGGGAAGAATTGATGTCGTTCTAGTGTTTCCAATTTTTCCCTCACACAACCCCTCTCGCATCATCTTGTCACCGGGATCATTATTATCGCCGTAGCCGCCACCGTTCACCATAGACGAGCTTTGATAAACTTGATGAATCGTCAGCCTCAGCAAGCCCCGCAGAAATGCCATAACTGCCGCCGGCGACGCCTTCGGTGTGACAGAGCGATCCCGGCGTGCCAAAAATGTACAGAATTCGGCCAGGAATGTCTCGGCTACGGCAACCTATTCCGCTGGGTTGGAGCTGTGGCTTCGCACGGTAAGAGGGCCGGTCACAAAACTTGGGTAGACGATCCCGCTGTGGTTAACCATTCGTTGTCTCCTTCACCTATTGGCTTCTCGTCGACGGCCTGGTTGCCAGAGTACGGAGCGCCACAGCCACAGCCACAACCACAGCACGGAGCGCTACAACATGGAGAGCTACACTATGGGACCGATATCCCCGCCCTGCAGTTCGACTGTTGGCCAGCAAACTTGTGTGCTCGGCCTTCCCAACCGCATGGCACATACTCATCTCCGCTACCATGGGAACCACCAGCGATGACGCCGCCTATGGCCTCGACCAGCCCTGTTGCTCTTCGTAGTCTAGACGACTTTATGTCATCAGCCTCACCGACAGCTTCATCTGTAGCTCCTAGCAGCGATGGAAATGTGGATTTCGCATTCTCCAACAGCCTCACGTTGCATCGCCTCCTTGACCCAACTGTCCAGGACTATAATCCTTCGACAAGGTACTATCTAAACTACTGTGAGTGCAATCTTTCAGCACACCTCAGGTCACACTTGATCCAGACAGCAGACATGATACTGACCGAACAATCGTTGAAGTCTCTGAACGGGTCGCCAAAGACCTCGTAGTATATGATATCCCCAAGAACCCTTTCCGCAGTGCAGTGCAGATATGCCGCCCACATGGATCCCTCCTGTATGTCATTGTCGCCTTGGCTGCAGTTCACCGCGCTTCCTTCTTTCGCTCTCGTGGGCTTCCTACTCAGCGGTGTTTGTATGATGCGCTCTTGGCCAAACAGACGGCGCTTACACAGGTCAAGAGGGGCGTCGCCAACCTGGAAAATGACAAGGATTCGAGTGACGTTCTTACGGCCGTAGTCTTTTTTATAAATTTTGGCCTCATCGACTCTGGCCGCGATTCGTGGAAGGTGCACATTGTGGCCGCGGGCAGGCTTATGAAAATGCTGCAGCAAAGATCGACGGTAGATGCGGACTCGTCTATATTGGCGCTTAGAGACTATGTCATGGGAGACTGCTTGACATACTTCATACTCGGCTCGACGCTCAACTCGTGGGATGGGACAGGCGCTGAAGAGGTCTACGGTTCCCTCGACATCAACTCGATAATGGAGCGCGCAGAGACCAATGCTTACCACTCAATCCCTAGCAAGATCTTGGCCATTATCCTACGCTCGACGCAACTGGCTGCCCAAATACAACAGAACGGAGGAATAGTCTCACAGCAGCAACTCGAAGAAGCAAAAGGCCTGATGGGGCTTCTCCATACTTTTGATACTCGTGGCTGGGCTACCCATATATCCACAGCAAGTGGTGGCGCTCCCGATAACCCCGAATCCCGCGAGCACATGGCGTCGGCGCACCGAGCAGCTGCATGTGCCTACCTATCGATGGCAATCCCCGGCTCTTTTAGCGGGCATGGAAATTTTGCGGCCGACATATACTCGCATCTGCAGTTCGTGACTGAGGCCGACATGCTCTTCAAAGGTAGCGTATGGCCAACTTTCATATTGGGCGCGCAGACCGCGGACCAGGGGATCAGGACTTGGGTTGAACGCCGGCTACAGGCATGCTGGCAATCAACGTGCCCCTGGGGTTATGTGAAAACCGCACTCGAGATACTCCAGGCGCTGTGGCTATTCCAAGAAGGACTAGATTCCACAACCTCAACGGACTGGCCCTCGCCACGTGAAGATGGCGGAATCAAAAGGTGGAATTGGCTTTCTCAGCTGAAGATGCTGGACGTGGAATATCTGGTCGTCTAAGCACCAGAAGGGACCTGAGAGGAGCATACCAGGCTTGGTCTTTTACGTAAATCGCGGGGTAACTTTCTCCTTTACAGGGAAGATCTTCTCCAAAAGCCAAGACTCTTTGTGCGACCCCATGGGGGAGACAAAACGAGGCGCCTATATGGGTGGGTGGGTGCGTGGGCAGTCAGTCCCGTAAGAGCATGCGAGCAAACAAACCACCAAGTCAGCTCGGCCTATACTCGATCGGATTTCTGGGCAGCACTGCGACGCGTTGGCACCTTGTAAGCGAAAAACCAACAAAAGATTTTGGCCTTGGCCTTGGCGGAGGCTACCGTCGGCCCAATGGTGGCGTTGGGAAATATCTCCCTCCCCGGTCAAGCGAGTCAGCAAATAATGTTATCCTAATCGCAAAGGTGGAAATATTATTATCAGTTTCCCAAGCCCTTACTTTGCATGACTATTTGAGGATGGTTCTGAGCAGCTTTGCTCAATACAAGACCGGCCAGCCCACGCCATGGCTTTGCCAAGGATCCCTACTGAGTTTGACTGGTCCACTACGGAAAAACGGCTCCTCCAGAATCCCTATTAAATTTCGTGCCCCCCTTGGCATGGTCTTGGACTGCATACAGCCCCATGCGGTTGGGATTCTGGGGAATGAGCCCAGCTTTCGCCTCTATCTCTTTGCACGCTCAATTCGGCAGGTGGGTAAGATAATTCTCTTAGGGGCTCGGGTGGGCATGAGGTTGTTGGTCGAATGCGGGTCGCGAAGTATAATGGGCAGAAAAACTTAATAAGTGTAATCCCTTTTCCTCGTTTGTCTCGTGCTTCTGGTCACCATTTCCGTCATCCCAACCTTAGCCCTCGTGACCGTCTTTCCTCAGATTCAAGATGGCGACGCACGTGCAGGCAGACAACACGACCCAGACGAGCTTCGGCCGCAAGCTCTGGCTGTTGGTGGCACCGGATGCCAAGAAGGACGAGGATGGTCGCGATAACTTCAACTCGCGCTCCCAGTTTGTGCTTTGCGCCATGGGCGGTGCGGTCGGTCTCGGAAACCTTCTTCGTTTCCCGTCAGTCGTGTACAACAACTACGGTCTTCAGTTCTTCATCCCTTACCTCTTTGCCCTTTTCTGTATCGGTATCCCCATCCTCTGCCTCGAGATTTGCCTGGGCCAGGCGTACCGTGGAGGATGCGTGACGGCATGGAACAACAACAACCACCGTGCCAAGGGTGTCGGCTTTTCCATGGTCTTTAACGGATATTCCGTCAGCGGTTACTACGTTGCCATTCTCGCCTACGCAATGAGCTACTTTCGTCGCTCGTTCGAGAACCCTCTCCCCTGGCAGGGCAAGGATACGGTAGAGTACTTTTTTGAGGAAATCACCCATCGCGTCACGCCCGTTGGAGAGTATGGAACCATGATGTACTATCCCAGCATGCGTGTCGTTGGCGAGCTTGCTGGATGGGTAAGTTTGATCCATTTGTTGGCATTGCAAACAAATCCTCCACACAAAAATAAAATAAAAAAGCGAGCAACTATTGACTTTATTTTGTAGAGTTTCCTCATCTGGTTCGCTTCGTGGATTTGCACCTTCAAGGGTGTCGGTATGACCGGCCGCGTTATTTACGTCACCATGGCCCTTCCGTTGATCATGATTGTCATCCTGGCTGTCCGCTCATTGTCTCTCCCCAACGCCTCGGATGGCTTCCGCCTGTACCTCGGAGTCTGGCGCAGCGAGTCCCTCGCCGGTCCCACCGTTTGGCAGGATGCCTTCGGTCAAATGTTCTTCTCTATCGGCGTCGGCTTTGGCTACTTTACATCTTACGCATCATACAATTCCAAGTTTGCCAACGCTGTCCAGGATTCCTTCATCATTGCGCTCAGTAACTCGGCCATTGAGATCGTCTCTGCGCTGGCAGTCATGGGCATTGTCGGTTTCCTTGGACTGGACTTTGAGACTACTGGACGACTCGGAACCTTCAGTTCGGGCTTTTTCTACTACCCGCGTGCTCTTGTTGAGATGCCGGGCGCCAACTTTTTCTCGGCCCTCTTCTTCCTCACCCTCGTCTGCCTCGGCTTGACTTGCGTCTTTGCCCTTTACGAGGTCCTGGTCACCATGATCTGCGATTCTGATTGGGGCAAGCGCGTGCCGCGCTGGGCCGTCTCGACCACGGTCATCATTGCCTCGTACCTCATCACGCTCCTCTACTGCACCGAGGTTGGTTTCGCCTTGCTCGACGCCGTGGACGGCTTCGTCAATGACTTGGCCCTGTTCTTCACCGTCTGGTGTGAATGCATGTTCGCCACCACCCTTTACCGCTGGCGCGATGCCGTCGACCAGGTTGGCGTCGTCAGCTACTCGCTCTACAACGGCGGCTTCGTCCTTGCACACTTTGTAGGCTTGCTGATCGCCCACTTGGTGAGTGCTGAGGCTGGAGCGGGTGCCGGCTTTGGAATCTTTATCGCCGGCGCTCTGGCGTCTGCCGTTATTGGCAAGACACCCACCGTCGCCGCACCGCGCTTCTGGGGTAGCAACACGATGCTGTGCCGCTTTTGGTACAACGCATTCTACTCGGTGAGTTGCCTTTCCGCCTTCGTGTTGCATATCAAGGTAATGGGATAGTTCGCTAATGTGCCTTTTTCCCCCCAAAATTAGGGCAATCAGCTCAAGCGTGACCTTAACCGTGTCATCGCCAACGGCAACAACTGGAAACTTCACTGGGTCTGGCCCATCTGCCTCAAGTACGTCACGGCTCCAGCCGTCGGCATGGTATTCACGTTTGCGTACCCCAAGTTCCTCAACATGGACCCCTCGGGCGACATGATGCGCAACAACCCTCCGTACCTCTACTCGTTCATCCTGATGCACATCGTCGTCCTCTTCATCGTCGGCCTGTTCATCTTCCCTCGCTTCTTCAACTTCCTCATCCCCGAGACGCGCAGGGAGGACGGCAAGTGGCGCGAGGTCATGCCGCAGGTCACCGTCGGCGGCGGGCCCGAGCTGGTGGAAGAGGGCATCGAGAACGCCGCGGGAGGACTTGGAGGAGCAGGACAGGGCGTCAGGGGCGGTGGCGTCGTCGGCAGCGGCAGCAGCAGGGACGGCGAGATTCAGGAGTCCAAGGGCCTGAACAGCCAGAGGGTCCAGGAGCCGAGCGACGAGTACGTCTCGGAGCCCAAGGGTGCCTACGTCGACAGGTCCTGAAAGAGGGAGGGCGATAATGTGATACCCAACTCCTCGTCAATCGGGTTTGCGTTTCTCTTTCCTGAGGGAGGCGCACCGATTGATAGGGAGTACATTGCTTGTTTCGAGTGGGGATTTCGTTCGCGTTGTAGTATTCATCTTGAAGACTGTTGACTGCAAGGCTTTACTTTTACATTCGTTTAATATATACACCTATACTGGATACCCAGTCCGCAATATTATATAATTGCTGCTTAAAAAAACCCATGTACCCCGGCCAAGTACCCATGGCTCTAATCACGCATGCAGTTCCTGAAGGGCCTCTAACACGATTTCATATATCTGCTTTAGGGACATGAAGGATGCACGAATGGCCCCTTACTGTGCTGATCCTCACTGCATTGAGCGGGAACAACCAAGGAGCAAGGTCAACGGCTGGGCATGGAGTATCCAGTATGGATATTATGCCTATGAAGGGACCAAGTCCACCTAGATCACGAGGCCACTCAAGCACGGTGCGTTGGAGCGGTTGAACCCCCAAGGGGTGGGATGTTAATTCTGTATCACGATTCGATCGTATCTAGGTCTGTCGCCTCTGGTCAGGTGTATTTGTTGTTATTGTTGCTTTGTTGGAGGGGTATGGGGAGGTACTCGGATTTACCCTGCACCTATTTGTTTAAAAAGTGTTAAGTACCCCCATAGTTGCTTGCTCCATTCATCGCTCGAGTACCAATTTCCAATCGGTATAAACCATTAGGGTGTACTCAGAAAGCTGTAAAAAAGGTAAAGGATTGATCAAAGTTCCTTCGTCCCTAACCACACAAAGAAATTGCGAGGAAGCGACCGAGAAGGACCTGGCTTGAAGTTGACTTACATGACGACGTGTCAGCAACTTTTCTGCGCGGAATGATTTTTCTACGCAACAAACATCGCCGAGAGACACAAGAACCGTCTCGAGGTACAGTTGGCTAGATTGCGTCAAGAAGGAAGTTTCCCCATAGTAGCCAAGGGAGAAAAGGGTGGCACCACCCTCGACATGCGTCTGCACCAGAGCCGGAGGGCTGACTTTTCTGATACTTAGCTCCTTTTAAACCGTATTGGAGGCGGACTCGAGTACATCTCGGATAAACATGACGGCACTGGGTTTGTCTTGCCTGAGCGCAAGATGGCGCACGTTGAGCAGTGTGGGAAAGTCGCCGTCATCAGGGACTCGGGTGGCAAAAGTTTCATCACCTCCGGGCGCCTTTGCAATGGTACGAAAGTAATTGCCGTGCAATTCGCGATCCAATGGCGCACGAAGCCCAGCTGGAACCTCGCGGAGCTCCCCAAAGACTTCCATAGAAGTCTCTCGTGCGAGGGTCAAGGCATCATACGTCTTGGCGAGATTGCCCGCGTAGAGACGCTGAATTAGATCCAATCCGCGGCGCAATCTGGCGAACATCAGGCCGCTCTGCTTAGCGACACGGTAAACACGTCCCTGAACATGCACGCGTTGGACTCCATCCTGGGATTGTCCGTCAGTCTTGCGTAGCTGCCCAATGATTGCTGGGTCGGTATCTCCAATACTGATAAGTTTGGCTTGGGGCAGCTCGGGGTCCTCCTCGATCTTGATGTTTTGTCTCCAATAGGACTGCTTCGAGGGCCGCGGCGTTCTGAGCTTCCTTGTCGGCGCGCTTTGCAGCAGCCTTTTGTTTCTTGCGCTGCGAGTCGGCAAAGTTCACGGCCTTTTCCATAGCCGCTTTTGCGGCAGGCTTGAACTCTTCATCGCCCTTCTTCTTGACTTTTTATCCAGCGTCTGCACCGTGCCGAGCGTAGGCTTCAAAAAGGGATTGGAAGGGGGATGCCTCGGATCCCAGATCCTCAGCAGGTGCATCGGTGCCCTTCTCCTCGTCCACAGATACAACATTCTTTCGAAGTCTGGAGCGGATCGAAACTAGTTGAGAGAAAATCGTTAACTTGGCAGGGAAGTATCGCCTGTTGAGCTCCGTGTGAAATCGTGGCTCGCCAAATTCAAGTCGTTTGCTGCTGTTAGGCGGGGCTTTATGGAAACAAGGTGAGTCAAATGCCACAATCTCGGGGGGGATATCCTCACCATGCATACCCACTTTCGAAATGACCACAGTCTATTACACGGTGAGACAACGTACGATAATAATACTACTATCTAGAACTAGAAACCAATGAATGCATTGGCTCATCACCCCAAAAAATCATACAGCCCTGTTTGCCGTAAATATTTGCTGAAACGCTAATTTGTGTAGTCCCTTATGTCGTATTATATTGATTTAGCCAGGTGAAATTGCATACGACACCCACGTATGTACTTGGGGGCTGTTCGTTGTGGGCCCCCTCAAAAAGGGGGTTACAAAACCTTAATTTTCGAAAAAACCGTGGACCAGCAAATTTATTAGCAAATCGCTAATAAAATAATTTATAAAAATTCGATTTACGTTTGTAAATATTATACCCACGAAAAAGGTTAAAATTTGCAAATAAATTAAAACCGTAAATTGCGTTATAAATATTTATTTTTGGAATTTTGGTTTAATCGTCCTTTTCCAATCGTTTAAACGGTTATAAAATAACCCGGATATTTCCAATTTATTTTTTTTATTACCCAATATTGGCGGCGAAAAACGGTTTTTAAACGGTTTCGTATTTTAAAAGTAACGAAAAAAAATATAATTAATAATATATATTGTAAAAACGGTTTGGAAAATTTATTTGGGGCGGGAAATAAAATTAATTGCGAAAATTATAATATATATATATTAATAAAACAAACAAAATTGGTATTTATAATAATATTGATTTGGGTATTTATATTTCTAATTAAAATTGGTTTTTTATCGATAAATTATAATTATAAAAATTATAAATTGGTTTTTTGTTCCAAAACGTTTTTTAACCGCCGAAACGTTTTCCGGCGTAAAACCGAAATTTTTTAAATATTTTTTTTATTATATTTTAATTTCGTTGGGTATATTTTTTATTTTTCGCCAATGTTAAATAACCTAATTTTTATCCCTATATTATATATTTTTAACGAATTTTTTTTATTAATATAAAATTATTTTTTCGATTAACGCCTGTTTAATGTTACGACCAGACAGTTGGGCCGGTACCAGAAAGGCCAGGTGGGGTCACACCCCTCCTGACGACAATCAACGAAGGATGGTACCGACCGACAGAAAGAGGATTACATATGGAAAGGGTCACGTGACCGCACGTGACCAGAGGAGGGTGCTATGACTGATAGGTGCCAAGAATCACATAGCACCCATAGCAAGTGATAGGAGTGATATGACCGCTCACCAACATATCCGACATAGCAAACATATCACTACCAGGGACAACGGACTATATAAAGCACGCTCATTACCGTGTAGATAGATTCGATTCTAGGATTGCTTAGCAGCAATCAAACTCTAGTTAACCTCAATACTTACTTGAGAACGATCATAATTTCACCCCCAGTTTGTCACGGGCAGGCAGGGCGGACAGGTAGGTGCGGGCGATCAGGTAACAGGACAGAGTATATTGGCTATCTAGTCTTCCAGGTACAGGGTAGCAGGTGGTTGTTGACGAAGACGTAGCTCGAGGAGCTACATATCGGAGACTGCAGAGATTTCGCGTAGATATACGCGCGCGAGGCGCTCGGCCCTCGCGCCTTCACGTGACAGGGGTCATGACTAAGCGACAGCCCAGTGGCTGTCCTTCAGGTCTGTGACAGTATTCCCCCCTTCCAGGCCGAGCTCCGTCACGGCCGGGGCCCGGGCTTATGGGGGTATCGACGGTGGAAATTCTTTACCAATTGAGCAGCGTTTTCCAGGTAATCGGCAGGTTCAGTCGTGGGTTCGCTATATCCAGCCCAACGGACGATATATTTCAGCCGGCGGCCTCCTCGGCCGCGGGTTTCCCAAAAGGAGTCGAGGATCTCTTCGACTTCGTATTCTCTCTCACCTTCCACTTCCAAATGGGGTGGCGGTGCAGGTTGTTGGCCCGGCAGGGGCTCAACGTCAGCAGGTTTTAGTCGGTTTATATTGAAAACAGGGTGTACTCTCATAGACGACGGCAGGTCCAAACGGTAGGCGTACGGGCTAATCACTTCAGAAATTCGGAAGGGTCCCAAGTTCTTCCAATCCAGTTTCTTCTGCGGGCGGGCGGTCTGGATGTTCCGTGCGTCTAACCATACATATTGGCCGACGGTAAGCCGGCGGGCCGGGGTACGGTGTCGGTTCGCCTGTTCTTCGTAACGGGCTTGGGCGGCGGTCATTTCGGCGCGGGCTTGTTCCAGAATGGCTTCCATTCGGGCGGCTAGCTTTTCGGCATCCCGCTGGGCGGGCAAAGGCTGGTTCAGGGGTACCGGCTCGAATCCCATGCGGGGATGGAATCCGTAAGTCGCGTAAAACGGGGAGGTTCCGGTGGTCTCGGACTTGTGGGAGTTGGCTGTGAATTCGGCGAGGGGAAGCCAACTTTCCCAATCATCTTGCAGGTAGGCCACATAAGCTCTCAAATATTGTTCCAGGGACGCGTTAAAACGCTCGGTCTGTCCGTCAGTCTCGGGGTGGTGAGCAGTGGATAGCAGGCTGTCGATTTTCAAACGGGTTGTCAGGTGTTTCCAAAACTTCGACACGAACTGGGTGCCTCTATCCGAAACTATCGTCAGGGGCAACCCGTGTAGTTTCCATACGTGGTGTAGGTACAGGTTGGCGGTGTCCTCGGCATTGCAGGTCCCTTTACAAGGGACGAAGTGTCTCATCTTAGTCAGGCGGTCTACGACCACTAGGATGGCGTCGTGGCCGTTGCTTTGCGGCAAATGTGTGATAAAATCCATCGACAGGTGTTGCCACGAGCGTTCAGGAGTGGGCAGGGGTCGCAGGAGGCCCTGGTGGCCTTCGCGGGACGGGTTAATTCGGCGGCAGGTCTGGCATTTCTTTACCCATAATGATACGTAATGTAGCATTCCGGGCCAGTAATATTCTCGGGACAGCAGGTCGTAGGTTTTTGCTTTGCCGGGGTGACCGGCGACGGGGGAGTCGTGGCAGCGGCGCAGGATCTCGGCTTTCAAATTATTCGAATCGGGTACGTACAGTCTATTGCGGTAATACAAATAGCCGGATCGTTCTTCGCATTCGGCCAATTGCAGCTTGGGGTGGCGGTCGGCGCCTGTCCTCAACGCTTCTAGGGCAGATTGCGTTATCGGGTCGGATTCGTATCCGGCGTCTAGTAGCTCTATCAGGTGTCTTGGCAATAGGGGTTTGTTTTGGCGGATTATGGGTTGTAACCGGGTGGGGCGGGCAGGTAAATTGTGCTCTTTCAGTACGACTTGTGTTTGGTGCTTAAGTCGTTCATCCCCCTCCTCAGGCATATCCTCTGACCTCCTGGTTAGTGCGTCGGGTTTCGCTCCTTGTTTCCCGGGTCGGTAGGTGATACGGAAATTAAATCTTGACAGGAATTCGGCCCATCGGGCTTGTCGGCGGTTGAGCATTTTCGTCGTCGTGAAATATTCCAGGTTGCGGTGGTCCGTAATTACTTGGACCGGGGACGACGTCCCTTCGAGTTCCGGGCGCCATTCTTCAAAACAGCGGATAATGGCTAGCAATTCTTTGTCGTAAATCTCGTAATTGCATTCGGTAGCTGTGTGTTTTTTCGAAAAGAACGCGACGGGGCGGAGTATTCCGTCGTCGCCGTATTGTGACAATATTCCCGCAGAAATATAATCGGAAGCGTGTCACGGGCAGGCAGGGCGGACAGGTAGGTGCGGGCGATCAGGTAACAGGACAGAGTATATTGGCTATCTAGTCTTCCAGGCACAGGGTAGCAGGTGGTTGTTGACGAAGACGTAGCTCGAGGAGCTACATATCGGAGACTGCAGAGATTTCGCGTAGATATACGCGCGCGAGGCGCTCGGCCCTCGCGCCTTCACGTGACAGGGGTCATGACTAAGCGACAGCCCAGTGGCTGTCCTTCAGGTCTGTGACAATATTCCCCCCTTCCAGGCCGAGCTCCGTCACGGCCGGGGCCCGGGCTTATGGGGGTATCGACGGTGGAAATTCTTTACCAATTGAGCAGCGTTTTCCAGGTAATCGGCAGGTTCAGTCGTGGGTTCGCTATATCCAGCCCAACGGACGATATATTTCAGCCGGCGGCCTCCTCGGCCGCGGGTTTCCCAAAAGGAGTCGAGGATCTCTTCGACTTCGTATTCTCTCTCACCTTCCACTTCCAAATGGGGTGGCGGTGCAGGTTGTTGGCCCGGCAGGGGCTCAACGTCAGCAGGTTTTAGTCGGTTTATATTGAAAACAGGGTGTACTCTCATAGACGACGGCAGGTCCAAACGGTAGGCGTACGGGCTAATCACTTCAGAAATTCGGAAGGGTCCCAAGTTCTTCCAATCCAGTTTCTTCTGCGGGCGGGCGGTCTGGATGTTCCGTGCGTCTAACCATACATATTGGCCGACGGTAAGCCGGCGGGCCGGGGTACGGTGTCGGTTCGCCTGTTCTTCGTAACGGGCTTGGGCGGCGGTCATTTCGGCGCGGGCTTGTTCCAGAATGGCTTCCATTCGGGCGGCTAGCTTTTCGGCATCCCGCTGGGCGGGCAAAGGCTGGTTCAGGGGTACCGGCTCGAATCCCATGCGGGGATGGAATCCGTAAGTCGCGTAAAACGGGGAGGTTCCGGTGGTCTCGGACTTGTGGGAGTTGGCTGTGAATT